>NW_015174897.1:148401-165730 GCF_001447785.1 Gekko japonicus | reverse complement strand
TAGCAGGAACTCCTTTGCATGTTAGGCCACACACCCCTAATGTAGCCAATCCTAATGAGTTTCTGCTGTTGGGTGTGGCCTATTATGCTAATGAGTTCCTGCTGGGTGTGGCCAACTCGGGAGCCAGCCGGAACTCCGTTCCTGTGCGTTCCTGCCCAAAAATAGCCTTGCACACACACGTACACAACTTGTGAATCACAAAACTGTAGGCTAGGGTTTACCAGATGCCCTCTTTTTAGAAGACATGTTCTCTTTGTGTGTGTGTCCGTCTTCTTTTGGGCTCTTTTAAAAAAAAAAAACTGATGAAAGTGTCCTCTTTTTGGGTTGGAAGCAGTGTTCCCTCTAAGCTGCGTTAGTGTGAGCTAGCTTACAGTTTTTTAGCCTCCGGCTCACACATTTTTAGCCTCCAGCTCACACATCAGTGGCTATTAGCCACAAGGTATAGAGAGGAACTCTCAGCCCGGGACAAGGGATGCTCTGTATTCTTGGTGCTTGGGGGGGGGGGGCAACAGTGGGAGGGCTTCTAGTGTCCTGGCCCCACTGCTGGACCTCATGATGGCACCTGGTATTTCTGGCCACTGTGTGACAGAGAGGGCCATTGGCCTGATCCAGCATGGGCTTCTCTTATGTTCTTATGTTAGCTCAGGAAGGATGGCTCCAGAGCAAACTAATTTATGCAGCAGCCAAATCATTCGCTCACAGATTCAATGCCAGTCGCTCACAGAGTAGAATTTTTGCTCACAAGACTCCACAGCTTAGAGGGAGCATTGGTTGGAAGGACATGGAATGTTCCTAGTTAGTAGCAATGATCACAGCTTAAATACTAGGGGGTAGTTAAAATAAGATCTGTCAGAGGGATCCCTTGTTTGAAGTAGTCAGTCAGGAAATATGTCCTCTTTTTCGCCTTTTCAAAATACGGCAACTCTACTGTAGGCACTTCTGGCAGGAAACAAATACACCATAAAATAGGGTTGTCAATTCTGTGTTGGGGTGTTCCTGGAGATTTGTGGGGGGGCCCTGAGGGAGGGTGGAGGCAGGGGAGGGATTTCATCAGGATATAATGCCGTAGAGTCCGCCCTCCGAAGCAGCCATTTTCTCCAGGGGAACTGATCTCTGTCACGCGTCATAATTCCAGGAGGTTGGCAACTGGGAGGCTGGTCGCTCTAACCACAAAAATATCCTTTACTGCAAAGGCAGCAATAGAACAAAAACGACACAAGGTAGTCAAAGAGGAAACACAGACCGCCCCCAATATTCACAAATACGAATCAGGAGAGCGGACCAAAGTCTTCGCCAGAGCTCAGCTGAAGGTTAATAATTATGTAAGATAAAATCAAACCACCCATCTACACAGAATGCATTCGAACAATTTACAGGGATGGGCAACACTTAATGAACATTTCACAAAGCGGAACACCTACAGAGCTCTGTCTGCTTATATTTTGTGTATTTTTATTATTCCCCTCCACCTTAGTCCCCCCCCCCGTTTTTAAACAAGACATGCCAACATCTGGAAGATGTTTTCTCCCCTCTTGCCTTTGGGCTTTTGTATAGGTCCTCTGAGCTACCAAAGCTTTTGCTTATTCCTGAAGTGATAGGCGTTTTTTCTTGCTAGTATTTCAACACATCGGAAAAGTCCAGTTTGCACAATCACCATGTCATACTGCTACCAGGAAGTAACCTCTTTGGAGATTAGATTTGTTCCCCACCCCTGCCTTTTTCCATTTGTTACATCACTTCCTTGTATGCAGGGGTCATTTCGTAGAAAAAGTGGTGCCGGAGCTCATTAGCATAACGCATTAGCATAACTCGTTTGCATATGCCACACACCCCTGACATCACCGGTAGTGTGTCAGAAGGCAACACCCACCGCTCAGACTCCACTGGACTGTTTTGGATTGCTAGCTTTTGGGGGGGGGGGGAACGTGCAGATCTGTCCTCGCAGAGGAGGGAGAGCTTGTACCTGAATAAAACTTGGTCTTAAAGGTGCCACTGGACTGTTTTAGATTGCTAGCTTTTGGGGGGGGGGACGTGCAGATCTGTCCTCGCAGAGGAAGGAGAGCTTCTACCTGAATAAAACTTGGTCTTAAAGGTGCCACTGGACTGTTTTGGACCGGGGGGGTGGGGGTGGGGCTCTGCAGCTTACCTGGCTGCTTCTTGCTCTGACTGAGGGCTGCTGGGAGCAGGGGGTGGGGCTTGTTGCATGTGCCCGCCCCCTGGGCTCTTTACTGCCGGAGCTCCGCTCCTGTGTGCTCCTGCAGGAAATGACCCCTGCTTGTATGAGAAATCTTTCTTTAGGGTGATTCCGCACTAGACCTTAAATCCTGGTTCGGCCCTGTCCCCGAATTTACATTCTACACTACACTCGAGTTCACCCTTATAATTACCTCAGGGTATTTTTTGTTTCCACATTACACTGAGGTCACCCCAGTTTCACCTCACACTTGTCCCGAGATAAGTGGATGCTGTTATAACCAGGGATAAATGCAAGGTATTCTGTCGTGAGTTGAACTCAGATAAAACCAGGGGTGAGATCCAAGTGCGGAAAGAAGAAGAAGAAGAGGAGATTGGATTTATACCCCGCCCTTCACTTGGAGTCTCAGAGCGGCTTACAGACTCCTCTTTAGAGTCCGCACACTTAACCACTACACTCAATAGAACTTACTTACCTTGCCACGAACTGTTCTGTTCTGACAGCCTCTCATTCCTTCAACTTTCTGGTTGTGACGTGCTAACGCCGACTTCAGTGGTTGTCAAATGGTGCCTAATTTTGAACCCAAGCCTGGAACCCAAGCCCGGATACACTCCAAAACATAAGAAGAGCTTCAGACTTCGATGCTTTTTGTACCCAAGTTTTAAATGCAAAATTACACACAAAACACAAAATGGACCTGCACATATAAACGTCTTTGACAATTTAAAAATGGGTGAGAAAAGATTTGCCCACCAATCTCGGTGGTGTTAGGAACTGCTGTTTGGTGTAGTGGTTAAGAGCGTGGACTCTGATCTGGGAGAACCGGGTTTGATTCCCTACTCCTCCACATGCAGCTGCTACTGTGACCTTGGGTCGGTCACAGGTTCTCTGGGAGCTGTTTGCTCAAGAGCAGTTCTCAAAAGAGCTCTCTGAGCCCCACCTACCTCACAGGGTGTCTGTTCTGGGGAGGGGAAGGGAAAGGAGTTTGTAAGCCGCTCTGAGACACCTTTGGGCAGTGAAGGGCGGGGTATAAATCCAATCTCTTCTGCTGCCGCTGTCAAATTGCAGATAATTTAGGGTGACTCAGCAGGGTTTTCAGGAGATGTTCAGAGGTGGCTTGCCATCGCCTGCCTCTGCATAGCCACCCTGGACTTCCTTAGTTGTCTCCCACCTAAATACTAATCAGGGATGACCTTGCTTAACTTCTGAGATCAGATGAGACAGGGCTTGCCTGGGACATCCAGGTCAGGGCGCTGATCTTTATGCATGAATAAAGGTAAAGGTAAAGGTTCCCTTGCTCGAAAGCCAGTCGAATCCGACTCTAGGGTTGCGGTGCTTATCTCCGTTTCCAAGCCAAAGAGCCAGCGCTGACCGCAGACGTTTCCATGGTCATGTGGCCGGCATGACTAAACACCAAGGCGCACGGAACGCTGTTACCTTCCTACCGAAGTGGTACCTATTTATCTACTTGCAATTTCCTGCTTTCGAACTGCTAGGTTGGCAGGAGCTGGAACTAGAGACGGGAGCTCACTCCGTCTTGCGGCACCCGGGTCTCGAACTGCTGAACTACCGACCTTCCACAGCCTGCAGTTCAGCGTCTTAACCACTTGAGCCACCGCAGCTCCTATACGCAGCCGTTTAAACAAGCCATTCATAACTGAGGACACAAGCGAATTTTGCAGCTCAAACAGCAGTTCTGGAAATCAAGGTGAAAAAGCAGTAGACCAGGAAGGAAACCTCAATAAAAGAGCTGCTCTATTGAAGCATGGGATGGTGAACTGCCTGTGCGTCCCCTAATGTTTCCTGTTAACCTCCAGTGGGATGCTTACCTTGGGCTTGGATCATTCTGATTTTTTAAAAACAAACAAACATTAAGTGCAGAAGATTCTGCCTTGGAGAAGGCAGTAGATGGCTTTTAGATGCTTCAAAGCACACCTTATTTTGTGTTCTGTAAGCAATAAGGCAGCAGGGTGAAATAAACCGAACAACACGCCTTATCTTTTGCCAAGAATAGTTACTGATACAAGCACCAGTGAAAAGGCCACGGTTAACACCATCCCTTGGCACAAAAGTCAAACCCCGTGAGTTTGCTAAACAAATCTGACGGACAGGAATAGCTGGCTTAAAACCCATAATCTGGGATCTGCATGTGGGGGAGAGATTCTAATGAGCATTTGCAATTTGAGTCAGGGGCGGGTTGGGGCGTGGGAGGAGATCTGAGACCAAAGGAAACAGGATTCGGCGGAATTTAGCTTCTCATCCCAGAGGAGAACAATTTCAGGTTCCATTCGTTTGCGAAACTTCTCCATAGGAAGTGGTTTGTGAATTGCAGTTTTCGTTTCCTTGCAGTTCAGTTCTCCAGCAGTTAAAATTAGAATATGTTTTTAGTCAGCCTCAACCAATGTTCCCTCTAAGCTGTGGAGTCTTGTGAGCAAAAATTCTACTTTGTGAGCTACTGGCATTAAAGTTGTGAGCCAGCGAATTGGCTACTGCATAAGTTAGTTTGCTCTGGAGACATCCTTCCTGAGCCAGGACAAAAAATGTGTGAGCCGGAGGCTAAAAAACTGTGAGCTAGCTCACACTAACTCAGTTTAGAGGGAACACTGGCCTCAACCACATTTACTGCAACAACATGAGAACCTAAGAAGAGCCCTGCTGGATCATATCAGTGGTCCATCTAGTCCAGCATCCTGTCTCACACAGTGGCCAACCAGCTCCCCTGGAGGGCCAACAACAGGGCTTTGAGGATGAGACCTTCATAAGAACATGAGAAGAGCCCTGCTGGATCAGACCAGTGGTCCATCTAGTCCAGCATCCTGTCTCACAGTGGCCAACCAGTTCCTCTGGATGGCCAACAACAGGGCTTAGAGGATGAGACCTTCATAAGAACATGAGAAGAGCCCTGCTGGATCAGACCAGTGGTCCATCTAGTCCAGCATCCTGTCTCACATAGTGGCCAACCAGTTCCTCGGGAGGGCCAACAACAGGGCAGAGAGGCCGAGGCCTTCCCCTGATGTTGCCTCCTGGCTCAGGGATTCTGAGGATTAGTGCCTCTGAATGTGGAGGTTCCCTTTAGTCAGTAGTAGCCACTGATAGGCCTATTCTCTTGCAACAGCTACGTGATCCACTGTTAGTGAGGACAGCATTTACAATCCCTCTGCTTCTGTGTGCCGTATTCCTGGGAAAACCAACTTGTTGCAAGCCAAATGATCATTCCTATAAAACGCCTTCAGCATACTTGATAATGCTGTGACGAAAGAGCAAAATTATTATCCAGCGATCTTGACAACTGCTCTAACTGACCTGTCCCCAAAATGATCCTGCTGTCGGAGGGAGCAACTCAGCATGCCTGGACATTACTCTAGGAGCTGCGGTGGCTCAAGTGGTTAAGACGCTGAACTGCAGGCTGCGGAAGGTCGGTAGTTCAGCAGTTCGAGACCCGGGTGCCGCATGACGGAGTGAGCTCCCGTCTCTAGTGCTCCTGCCAACCTAGCAGTTCGAAAGCAAGAAATTGCAAGTAGATAAATAGGGACCACTTCGGTGGGAAGGTAACAGCGTTCCGTGCACCTTGGTGTTTAGTCATGCCGGCCACATGACCACGGAAACGTCTTCGGACAGCGCTGGCTCTTCGGCTTGGAAACGGAGATGAGCACCGCAACCCTAGAGTCGGACTCGACTGGCTTTCGAGCAAGGGAACCTTTACCTTTACCTTTACTTACATCACTCTAAGTGCGTATTGGTGTCATCTCCTTAAATGGGATGCCTCTCTTTGTCTTAACTCGGGAGTGCCTTCCTGATCCCTCATGTCTCTCTCTCTCTGTCCTTTGTTGTCCCCGTTCTCTGCATGGCTCTGCACGGAGTCACACGTCCCTCCTGTAGAAACAACGCCCTCATATTCTTTCTTTTTAAAAGTACCCATAGGTACACTTTTATTATTTTTCGTATTATACACATGCATACATACATACAACATATAAACAAACAACCACTTACATACATAAGACATACAAAGAGATCAGTATATTTTCTTATTACTCTATTACCATATTTAAAAAAATTTCTTAAATCGCTTTCTATAGGTTTGCTTAAGTTTCTGTATGCTCTTATCTTTTTACCATAGTTTCTATTTAACTACAAGAGATTAATAATACCAAAAATTTCATTACTTTAAACTATGCATTTATATTATACCAGTCATACAGTTTTTTCCACGTCTTTTGAAATGTTGGGTCCGTTGTCCCTCTCATCAACGATGACAATTTGTCATTAATCTTTTGGAAATATGTTTAGTAGTAATATTTCCGGCAAAAATGGTATTTTAGATCTCAATATCTCTTGCATCATCTCGTGGATCCATCTCCAGTATCTCTTTGTTACATCACAAAGCCACCACATATGATAAAATGTACCTATCTTATTTTTACATTTCCAACATTTATCTGAACAATTTTCATCCTGCTTAGCAAGTTTATCTAGTGTAATATGCCATCTATAAAACATACACATTTTTATATGATACTGCCTTAGTCATTTTAATATTTTTAGACCATATCTGGTCCCACTCTCTCCATGTAATATAATGACCTACGTTTTGGGCCCATAGAATCATATTTTGCTTAACTGTACACCCTCATATTCTGATGCCGGATTTAGCTGGCCCTTTGTGACAGGGAAAGTACTCTTTCGATTAGACCTCTCTCTCTCCTTTTGATTGCAACCGGAATGTGAACTGAATCTACTAAGCTTATTATCCCTGCTCGATCCTGTTAAACATCCTCATTATGTTGTATGGTAATTTACTGCTCACCCTCTACCTACATGTAAAAGGTAAGGCTCCCCCTTGCTCGAAAGCCAGTCGAGTCCGACTCTAGGTTTGCGGTGCTCATCTCCGTTTCAAAGCCGAAGAGCCAGCGCTGTCCGAAGACATTTCTATGGTCATGTGGCCAGCATGACTAAACACCAAGGTGCACGGAACACTGTTACCTTCCCACCGAAGTGGTGCCTATTTATCTACTTGCAATTTTTTGCTTTCAAACGGCTAGGTTGGCAGGAGCTGGAACTAGAGACGGGAGCTCACTCCATCATGCGGCACACTCGGGTCTCGAACTGCTGAACTACTGACCTTCCACAGCCTGCAGTTCAGCGTCTTAACCACTTGAGCCACCGTAGCTCCCTACCTACATGTATGGACTGGTAATTTCCATTTTTGTTTCTGTCTCTGTCTTGACTCTAATCGGCCCTTCCTAAACCCCCTTCCTATAAGTAATGGTTGAGGAAATTCTGTTTCGCTGTATCTGAAGAAGTGTGCTTGCACACGAAAGCTTATACCTTGGACAAAATTTTGTGGGTCTTAAAGGTGCCCACTGGACTCAAACTTTGCTCTGTTGCTTCAGACCAATACGGCTACCCCACCTGAATGAATCTACTTGAATAAGTGTTTCACTTTTGCAGTGTACCGCTAGGGAGATTTATTTACCGCACTCCACACCACGCTTCTATGACTGGGCACACTATGCTAGGTTAACCAAATAGCCCAATACCCAGTGTTCCCTCTAAGCTGAGTTAGTGTGAGCCAGCTCACAGTCTTTTAGCCTCCGGCTCACACATTTTTGCCTTAGCTCAGGAAGGATGGCTCCAGAGCAAGCTAATTTATGCAGCAGCCAAATCGCTCGCTCACAACTTTAATGCCAGTAGCTCACAGAGTACAATTTTTGCTCACGAGACTCCATCGCTTACAGGGAGCATTGCCAATACCTACGGCCCTTGTGTGTAGTTGAACATTTTATTGCTGGTCAATTGGCCTTTGAAAAAGGCTTTTTTGAAATCCCCTAAGACCTTTGTTTGGGAGAAAGGCACCAAGGTCACAAAAGGCCCTCAGATCAGTGAAGTTGCAGTGCTTCCTTCTCTTACGATCCCAGACAGACAGTAATAAGAGCGGGGTAGCGTATCCACGTTGTATTGATTACGGCTGCATTCACATATAATCGCAGCCCATTGATGGAAATCCTTGGATTTGTTTGCTTCCTCATCCTGTCTTGTGGCTCATGAATGAATCATTTCTGCTTTCTGCTCCAAACCATGCTCAAGTCGTTTCTTCTGAATCACAAATGACGGCCTGTTCTCTTATCTGTAAAACAGGATTAAACTGTGGTTTGGGATTTTGGTTTGAAGACAAGAGGGGAAAATGACACAGCTTGTGATTCAGGCAGAAATGATGGACTAGGGTAGCCGCGAACGCAGACCCAACTGAGCCATAAATGGAGAAAATGTGCAAACCTGAGGATTAAGAAGTCTCGTGAGTTTAATGTGGTGTATCATTATGTGTGACTACCACCTTTATTTGTCCAAGCTCCAAACGATGATATTTAAAAGATAAATCTCTCTGTTTGTACCATCTGCTTTGGAATAAATGAGGAAATTGGCTGAAGTTCATTTTAAATTAATCTTATGGGCTCAGAACAGGAAGAGGAGGAGGAGGAGGAGGAGGAGGAGATTGGATTCATACCCTGCCCTTCACTACCTGAAGGAGTCTCAGAGCAGTTTACAATCCCTTCCCCTCCCCACAACAGACACCCTGTGAGGTAGGAGAGATCTTTTGAGAACTGCTCTTGAGAGAACAGCTCTGAGAGAACTGTGACTGATCCAAGGTCAAACCAGCAGCTGCATGTAGGAGGAGTGGGGAATCAATCCCGGTTCTCCCGAATTAGAGTTTACACTCTTAACTTCTACACTAAACTGGCTCTCCAGATAACAACAAATCAGCAGTAAAAAACAAACAAAACTGAAAGGGAGTAGGACAACCACGATGTTAACTTTTTAGTTGTACCTCCTTTTGCCATGTTAAAAGATGGTACTCATGCCAGGTCAATGGTACACAGAATGACAAGGAAGATGTGGGCAAATGTGTTACTGTGGCTAATCTGCCACTGTGAAGTACGGAACAAAGTTGGAGTCTATTAATTCTGGGTATAAGCTTTTGTGTGCATGGACACTTCTTTCAGATACATTGAAACAGACTTCACCAACCATTACATATAGGTAGAGAGAGATTATATGGGTTTAACAGAGATACTGGGCTCTAAGTCTTCTCCCCCCCCCCGCAAGGCAGTTGGAATGTCAGTTGCATATGGAATCTGCTGTATTCTGGTGGTGTGCAGGTCCCAGGTTCATGTTTTAAAAGCAGACTGACACTGTTTGCCCAAAGCCAGAGCACTCTCCCAGAGCCTCTTTCTAGATCTCGTTGTATTTATTTCCACAACGGGCCTTATTTCTAGTTAAATATATTGAAGAATTTGGGAATAAATGTGACTGGGCAAAACTGTAATCTTTTGAAAAATAACTATCAGAAAATTTGGAAATCAATTCAAGCAGATTTATGAAGATGGAAAAAAACTAAAAACCTCATGGCTGGGAAGAATCTCTACAATTAAAATGAATGTGCTGCCAAAGTAAACTTTTTATTCCAAATGTTACCCATATGCATAGAAGAAAGAATATTGAAAGAGTGGCAGACGGAGAAATGGATTTATATGGAAATGGCAAAAAGCAATAAGCTTAAAAATATTATAAGATGAGGAAAAGTGAGGAGGTTTAGCAGTCCCAAACATAAAATTATATCACCAAGCAGCAGGTCTGGTCTGGATTGTGGACTGGGTTAAAAACCAAAGAGAAAGAATAGTGAAATTAGAATAATCAGATCTTGATGAAGGTCTACTAAATTACTTATGGTGTAAGAAATTGATTAAAAAGATCATAACACAAGAAAGAAGTCACTTAATCAGAGATGGACTTTTTATAATATGGTTTACATGCTGGACTTTATTGAGCCCCACAAACTCTTTGCTTATGTCCCCAATAGAAGCTCATTATGATAAGAATATGAGAACTAAAAATGATTTTTTTAAGCTTATGGCATGATGGTAAACACTCAGGGGGAAATCAAGTCTTGGCGAGATATTAAAGATGAAGGTGTAAACATTCAATGGCTGACATATTATCAATTAGTCTCAAGATTAAAAAAGATCATGAGTATTGGTTGGAGTTCTAAAAAATGCAACTGAATTTCAGCAGCTGATTATGAAACAAGAAGAGCCTTACTATGATGGACATACAAGATTTTACTCCAGCTAGAAACAGAAGATGAACAAATGAAAAAACAATTAAGTGGATGCAAAACCTTAAAGAACAGATACCTACGCAACTATGGAGAAAAGATATCAAATTAGTGTCAGTGAGACACTAAGAGAAAATTGGTACAAAAATGTTTTCCATATGGTATCTAACTCCAAAGGACATTGAGAAAGCACATAAAAACTACAAAGGAAAAATGCTGGAAATGTCAAGACATAGATGGAATCTTCCTTCATAGGTGGTGGACTTATAAAAGAGCAAAAAGATATTGGAAAGAAATACATCAAAAATGCAGAATATATTAAAGTTTAAATTCCCAATGGAAGCCAAGAGCATGCTATTAGGTGTTCTGCCTAACAAATTACCAAAAATTTTAGAAGAGATATTCAAATACATGGTGACAGCAGCTAGAACTATTTATGTAGCAAAATGAAAACTAGATGTCTGTCCACATTTAGAAGAACGGGAAAATAAACTTACTGACTATGCAGTAATGAAAGTTAGCAACCTATTTGAGATTCAGGTCTATTACTAAATTTGAGGAAAGATGGAGTGTGTATCTTATGTGTACTTTGCTAGCAGGAGACCAATTTAAAGTGAGAAAACATATACAAATGTATGGTAATGAAATAGAAGTAGAATTAAACTATGTTCCAAATGTAGTATTCGGAATATAAATGGTTTCTCTGGCCCCGGTCACACTGGGGGAAAAGGTGTGGCTGAAGTGCGGCTTTTTTGAGCCGCATCAAAAGAGAAGCGCGGCGGCGGGATCAGACAGATCCCCAGAGCCGCCACGCAGCTGCTCCCCGATCAGATGCCGGGGGGGAAGCCACAGATTGGTGAGCGAGGCGAGCCCACTACGCATGTGCACACATGTGCAGTTCTACAGGGCCTCCGTATGCTGCAGGGAGACGGGCGCATTGGCGATCAGACGCCGGCCCGTGCTGCACATCAACAAGTAGGTAGTACTCTTTTGGTGCTACCTTTTTGTGGTGGGTTTTCGGCTGAAAGGGATGGATCGGGGACGGGTGCGCACCGCTTCCCAGATGTTGCGGTATGATCACGCCCGCTTGATGCGCCCCCGATCCATCCCTCCTGCGGGGCAAATCCTCCCGTGTGACCAGGGCCAGTGATGATTTCTTATGATAAATTCAAGGCAAAAAGGCCAGACGAGAACTTTTATAGGTCGACTCTGCGGGTATTATTTGTTGTTTCAAACATCTCCTGTAAAAAATGAATGCTAATTTGAGCCTGTTCTTTCACCCAGGTAGCCCTTGCAAAGTGGTCCAGTTTCCAGAGTGAAGGCAAGCAACCTCCACCACTCCGAGTTTGGCACAGAAGTGACAGGGTGATGAGAACATGACTACTCACAAGGTCAATGAGCACTGACACAACACTCTAAGCAACAATTCCATCTTTAGCAATTAAAAAAAATGTAATAATGAAGCTGCCTTGGACATGGTACATTGAAAGAAGAGAGTATTTTAAATAAATAATAAGTGTATGACATATCTAGATACGTATGTCCACAGCATGATGCCAAATGTCCTGCTCAGTGCTACCTGGTTAAGATCTGGGGAACAGGGTCTGATTCCCCACTCCTCCACCTGAAGCCTGCTAGGTGACATTCAGCCAGTCACAGATCTCTCAGAGCTCTCTCAGCCCCACTTACCTCACAAGGTGCCTGTTGTGGGGAGAGGAAGGGAAGGTGATCATAAGCTGCTTTGAGACTGCTAAGGGTAGAGGAAAAAGCAGGGTATAAAAATCTATTCTCCTTCTTCTACTTCACCCTACCTGCTCTGTCCCAGGCATAATCTTATAAACCTCGATCATGTCACCCCTCAGTCGTCGTTTCTCAAAGCTAAAGAGCCCCAAGCGCTTTAACCTTTGTACAACACCAAGACCAACATGCCTGATTATCAGTTTTTAACCAGGGTTTACCACACAAACACAAAATGTCCTGTGCAATCCTGGATATCTCCTGGGTCACACAGTTCTCCTCCTCCACACTTTCATTTACAGCATCCGTGGAAATGGAGAAATAGATGCAAATTGTCAGGTACAACCTGAGCAACTCATTCCTGATGAATGCCATGCCGTTTACTGTATGCCAGAATACTGGAGATTCTTTTGCATTCTGAGGCCATTAACTATTTTTTTTGGGGGGTGGGGGGTATATGTTCATTTTAGAAATGATAGCCATAGATTGTTCAGTATTATAGTTCCTACTAGGCATATGATGTGTCTTCTTCTTGAGAAGACGACAGCTATGGCAGTATAGCCATAGAAATCACAAACACTGGCTGAAAAAAAGAAAGGTTTTATATCCTTGGTGAAACCCAAATGATGACGTGGTCTTCTTTAACTCCTTAGTGTGTGGTACTATGGAGGCTTTAACATAGCTGTCTTTTAAAACAGATGCTGCTGCTTAAAACCAACGGAGCAGCAAGAATTTAAGAAGTGCCATGGTCCAGTCTACCCAGGGGCCCTGAGAAAATTCATAAGCAAGGTTTTTTATCTTGTTTGGCTTCGACCGCCAGAAACAAGGCATGTTCCACTTCTGAATATGGAGCTCTCTTTTCTGGTGAGTACAATAGTTCATTTGTTTATTTGTCAACACATTTTATTAGTCATTAACCTGTAGCCATTATCACACCTTGTGGTAATGAATTCCGTATGTTATGAATACATATGTCCTGAGAGAAAATCGTCTATTCACTTTCTCCACCATGTTCATAATTTATAAAATTCTCTCAGCTTCCTTTATCGCCTCTAGACGATGACTAAACAGTAAAAGAAAAAGAGAAGAGAAATAGGATTTATACCCTGCCCTTCACTACCTGAAGGAGAGTGGCTTACAATCCCTTTTCCTTCCCCTCCCCACAACAGACACCCTGTGAGGGAGGTGGGCCTGAGAGAGCTCTTTCGAGAACTGCCCTTGAGAGAACAGCTCTGAGAGAACTTGTGACTGACTCAAGGTCACTCCAGCAGTTGCACGTGGAGCAGTGGGGAATCAAACCCGGTTCTCCTAGATTAGAGTTTGCGCTCTTAACCACTACACCAAATTTGCTCTCCACATTCAGAGAGATAGATTCCCTGTATATACCCTAGATAGATATACCCCAGAGAGCACTACGGTCTGGGTCTCAAAACCGGTTGACCCTCCCTGGCTCGAGGGAGGCCAGGCTAGCTGCTACTAGGGACGGAGCCTTTTTGGTGGCAGCCCCTACCTGGTGGAATGAGCTCCCGGAGGAGATCAGGGCCCTGCGGGACCTCTCACAGTTCTGTAGGGCCAGAGCTCTTCTGCCAGGCATTTAATTAGGGGCTGCCGCTGCTGTAGCGCCTGGCCCGTAACTTTACCATCAAGCAGCTGCCATAAAGGTCAGTGAGCAGAACAACATCTAAGCACTTTCAGATAGTTGGAAATCCGCTTGAAAGTAAGCCGTCTAAGTGAATCTTTAACTGCTGCTAGCACTTTGCTTTGTACTGCTTTTAACTGTTGTGTTTTAATTATTGTATGTTTTTAGTCTGTATTTATAGCATTTGGAAGCCGCCCTGAGTCTGCTTTGCGGGGAGGGCGGGGTATAAATTTGATAATAAATAAATAAACAAAAGCAAGCTTCCAAAGACCAGTGCTAGAAGACAGTATCAGGGGAAGGCCTTGGACTGCATACCTGAATTGGTGGCCACTCGGGGCAACTAGTTGGCCACTGTGTGAAACAGGACGGACTGCGTGGACTGATCTGATGCTCCTTTGTTACACATGCTTTCTTCTGAGACAGAAAACCTTTTACATCAATCTTTTTTCACAAGGAAGATGGTCCCTAAGCAGGTCCCTAAGAATAACACCACCACTCTGGGTTGTGGGTGGAGAAAATTAAGCAGTGTTGAAAAATAACATTGATCCCTTGGTCTCTTGCAACTCAACTGTAATTAAATCCTTTGGGACCAATCAAAGCCCGATAAAGAACACTGCTATCCTAGTAAATATTGTACGTTTACTGTTCTGTTTTTGAGCCCCCAAAATTCAGTGTAGTTAATTGTATTCTAAGTCCAGCAACATTCTGGGTACTTCTGTAGCACACGATTTAATTAGCTACTTGTAAACGTATTATTTATAAAAGCTGCCATATTTATTTTTTTTAAAAAGTATTCTACCAGGTATTTTGCACGCATCTCAGCTGTAAATAAAATAGAACTGAAATTAACCTGGTATCAGTGAGTAGAAAAAGGAGGTTATAGTAGAGTGTTCATTAATTTAATTTCTAAACAAGGATTCTGATTTAATGCACTGCATGCTTTGTCTTTTCAGTGATAAAAGGTACAAAGACCAGGTATGCCATTCCTTTAAATCAAAAGCACAACACAGAGCTAAAGAACATTTCTGAGCTTGTTAAATCTTCCTTTGGGGGTACGTACTAGAACAGGGGTACCAAACATGCGGCCCGGGGGCCGAATCAGGCCCCCGGAGGGCTTCTATCAGGCTCGCAGTGGAACTGGCTGTCTTCTGCTTCTTCTTCCAGTTCTGCTGCTGCTGCGTCATCGTAGGTTTGCAGTTTACAGATACAAACCTGAACAGTATACTCAACATTGCAACAGCACAGACATTTTGATGCAATAATTCAGAGCAAATAAATTCAGAGGTGTCAATCATCAGACACTGTTAAATAAACAAAATAGTGCAAGAGTGCTAATGTTTTAAGCATGGGGTTTTTTTGTCCCCCCGTAGGGGATTTTTTTATTTGCATTTTCTATAAACTACATGGAAACAAGGAAAGGTAACTACAGGTGAAAGTAAAGAAAACCACTAAAAACCCAAGAGACGGTGGTCATTCACAATGCTTACAACATTAGCTTCTAGTTAAATAAGCTTATACTTTGCTACGTTAAGTGAGTACACAATTCTTATTGCTTATACGAGAGTCTCCAACAAATCTGACTATATTAAGAGCTCTATAGAGAAATTATTTAAATTCGTTTAAAACAAAATCTAGCGATCACAACACATTTTTTATCCTTTTCTGTTTCTCAATCGATGGCTTGGTTTAGGGGCAGCCGCTCCAAGTTCAAAAACGGAGTCCTCATCAGAAGGTGCCAGTACATATTTTTATTTTTTTTAAAAAGCCCTTTGTGTTTGTGTCCTTTATAAAGTTTATATCTCCGCTATGTGGCATTACATTTTATGACACACATGGCTCGAGACCCAACAAAGTCTCATTTATGTCAGATCCAGCCCTCAAAACGAATGAGTTCGACACCCCTGTACTGGAAGTTCAACAGTGGGTCCCAACGAATGCTCCCTCTAAGCTGTGGAGTCTTGTGAGCAAAAATTCTACTTTGTGAGCTACTGGCATTAAAGTTGTGAGTAATTTAGCTACTGCATAAATTAGTTTGCTCGGGAGCCATCCATCCTGAGCAAAGACAAAAACCTGTGAGCTGGAGGCTAAAAAACTGTGAGCTAGCTCACACTAACTCAGCTTAGAGGGAACACTGGACCTGGCACTAATAACCTGACCACAGTCTAAGCCGGGGGTCGGCCACATTCTTTGAGCCTGTGAGCACCAGGGATCATTTCCTGCAGGAGCGCACAGGAGCAGAGCTCTGACAGTAAAGAGCCCAGAGGGCGGGCACATGCAATAAGCCCCGCCCCCTGCTCCCAGCAGCCCTCAGTCAGAGCAAGAAGCAGCCAGATAAGATAGCAATCCAAAACAGTCCAGTGGCACCTTTAAGGCCAAGTTTTATTCAGGTACAAGCTCTCCCTCCTCTGTGAGGGCAGGTCTGCATGTCCCCCCCCCATAGCTAGCAATCCAAGAGTCTAGTGGCGCCTGAGCGGTAGGTGTTGCCTTCTGACACACTTCCAGTGATGTCAGGGGGCATGGCACATGCAGATGAGTTATGCTAATGAGTTGTGCTAATGAGTTCCTGCACCTCTTTTTCTACAAAATGACCCCTGGTGAGCACCTTTGGAATTGATACAGCATGGGGGACGCTGCCACAAAATGGCCGCCGTAGGAAGCACAGCTATCCACAAAATGGCTGCCACAGTAAAGATCCTTGGGTCAGATCTCCAAAGGCCGATCCGAACCCTTCCTGGGCTGCCACAGCTCCCCTTCAGTCACACAGTAAAGATCCTTGGGTCGTGGTGGCAGCTATTGCCAAAGCAATGTTTTAAAAAATCCATAGAAACAATCAGATCTCCAAAGGCCGATCCAAACCCTTCCTGGGCCAAAAAGCCTTACCTGACCGTGCCGACTTTCTAAAAGCACTTGGAGGAGGGTTGCCAGCACCAGGCGAGGAAATACCTGGAGATTTTGGGGGGAGGACAGGGTTTGTGGAGGGGAGGGACTTCAGTGGGGGTAGAATGCCACAGAGTCCCACCTTCCAAAGCGGCCGTTTTCTCCAGGTGAACTGATCTCTGTCGCCTGGAGATCAGCGGTCATTCCAGGAGATCTCCAGCTGCCAACTGGAGGTTGGCATCCCTACCTTGGAGGGCTCCAGGAACCTTGTCAGCGGGCGCCACGGAACAGATAGGCACCATTGTTGGGGACCCCCGAGTCTGAGCTGCTCATGTGACAGACAATATCAAAAGATGGCGGGAAAATAGATGAGAAAGGTATGATGCAGTCTGTAAAATCTGAATCGAGGCTATGCAGGAAGGGAGCAGGGATTTAGCCCATTGGGCGCGGTCAGATGGCGTGCCGAATTGGTTTAAACTGCTCCGGTTCCAATCGGATTATATTTGATCCGGGACAAGCGCGATCACACTTACCTCCCTCACCACGCAGCACATCGCTCCCGGGCGTCCACACTACAGGCGCGCAGCAGCGCGCAGCAGCGGTTCCCCCCCCACTGTTTGCGCATGCACATAGGCACTCATCCACATAATTGGAATCTTCACGTCAAAAGCATGCCCTGAAGCGAACACTTCCCTTTAAACTTTTACAATGAAACTGGCCTCCATGAGGTCCTAGACTCGTCTAAAACCTATAACCAGGGGTCGTTTCG
>NW_015174897.1:146766-148088 GCF_001447785.1 Gekko japonicus | reverse complement strand
TTGTCATGTGCCCCGCCCCCCGTACCTCACCCGGGGGAACTGCGATCCCCCCCGAAATGACCTCTGCCTATAACTAAGCACCGTTTTTTATTCGTTTTATTAACGCCAGGGCGAAGCTTCGCCGAAGTGCATATCACCGACGCTAAAATAAAATGGTGGACGAAAAGCGGAAACCTCAGGCTTCCGAGCGGAAGTGGCTCTAGAGGCTAGAACCGGAGCACCAGGAAAACACCACTCGGGGACCTGGTTGCAAAATACTCCAGTTTAAAGGGGGGTTGAGCTGGTTGGCAATGGCTAGGGACGGGAGGCAGATGTTGGCTGTGTGATCGCACGTAAATAGTCCGTTTCTAACCGGCACGTATACCGGCTCAAACGGCCCATTAACCCTCATTTGGTTTTCTCAATCAAAACCAGCATTCAAAAGACAAGAAAAATCCAGTAAAGCACCCTAATTATGGCATGGAGCACTTTTAATCAGAGATTGCTGCTGCTCTTTTATAAAATTGCTTTCCGTTATGTTACATTTCTTCTTCAGGGAAGGTGGTGTTTTCGCAAGGATTTCGGCCTTTGTAGCTATAGGTGAGATACTGTATTGTACTGCCGGATGCCTTGATGGTGTTTTATGGAAATGTGGGATATAATTCTTTCAAATAAATAAAGTTATGGAAGCGGGAACTGGTCGTGAACTGCCTTCAATTGTAAGCCACCTCCAGCAGGTGTCTGGAGATACTGCGTATAAGTTTTCTGAAAATATACTTTTTTGAACAGAAAAATGGAGTGAGGCTTGAAACCCCCTTCTCGCACAGCCTCCCTCCGAATAGTGGGAGTCAGTGAACAACTTGGTTTCATAGACTGGTCAAGAGGAGGTCTCCTTCATGGGAAAAGAGGGTCTGATCTCAGTAAAGCCATCACACACACCCCTCTGCCGAATGCTCTCTTCATCTAGACACTTTAAAGAATTTTGCACTGTTACGCCAACTGCTTTATTTACAGCAGAGGCTAACTAAATTTTTAACGTGAGTTCTGGCCAGCTATACCAGGGTCGTGTCTGAACCCAGAGTTCTAGTAATTGAAATCACACGGGTGTTTTCCCAAAACAATCTTTTTACTGAAGGATATCAAAGTCACACATACAAAAACATCAGTCTCACAATTCGCATACACTCAAGGTTCCTTTAGAATTACAGAAATAGAAATAAAATAGCTTAGTTATTTACTTGGAGGTAGGCGGGAGAATCGGTTCATACTTGCCTGTTTCTAGGAGTCCTGTCTGTTGCAATAAAAGAATAAAGGGACAGAAAATAGTGTCTAGAAGTTTTACC
>NW_015174897.1:111387-145778 GCF_001447785.1 Gekko japonicus | reverse complement strand
CAGACAGCGCTGGCTCTTCCGCTTGGAAACGGAGATGAGCACCGCCCCCTAGAGTCAGATCCGACTAACTTTTGCGAGAGGGAAACCTTTCCATTTATTCTCAGGACACAATTCGATTCCTTTTTGCTGATGTCATGCAGAATTGCACCAGCTTCACATTTGCAGTTGCCGTTCTCTAGCATAAAGTCTGGAAACCCCTCCACGCACACTTCAGATAAATCTTACTAGCCTACTTCCCCTCTGACCAGAGTAACAACAGGGCATGGTACACATTCCTTTGGTGGCAGCCATTCATGAATTTTTAATCCACTTCCGTGGTCGTTTGCGTATGGCTTTTGCCATTTCGCACAGTGAAATCCAGTCGGAAAATGCCCTGAAAGCACATTATTCAGCGTCTGTGAAAGCACCCATGTGTCTATGGTCCTCAAATGACTTATAGGAACACTTCTAGTATGTTGCCTACATTACTGGGTGTGCAACATATAGAAGACGACAAAGAGATTGGATTTATACCCCGCTCTTCATTCGGAGTCTCGGAGCGGTTTACAAACTCCTTTCCCTTCCCCTCCCCACAACGGACACCCTGTGAGGTAGGTGGGGCTGAGAGAGCTCTGACAGAAACCACTCTTTGTAGGAGGTGATTGGGAATCAATGTATAGGCTATTTAGCATATTGTCTTGGAGAAGGAGGAGGAGGAGATGATTGGATTTATACCCTGCCCTTCACTACCCAGAGGAGTCTCAGAGCGGTTTACAATCTCCTTTCCCTTCCCCTCCCCACAACAGACACCCTGTGAGGTAGGTGGGGCTGAAAGAGCTCTTGACAGAACTGTCCTTGAGAGAACAGCTCTTGTCAGAACTATGGCTTGGCCAAGGTCATCCAGCAGCTGCAAGTGGAGGCGTGGGGAATCAAACCCGGCTCTCCCAGATTAGAGTCCACACACTTAACCACTACACCAAACTGGTTCACCAAACATACCAGACACTAGAGGTGTGCATTTAGCACGTGTTGCTCATGCAACTCCATTATCTCGATGCTTAAGTTATGGAGCAACTAGAAAATAGACAAGGGACAATGTATGCCTGAGATGGTCAGCTGCAAGCTTCTCAGCTCTCCTCCCCAAAGTGTTTTCCTTCAAGCCACAACGTTATACAGTAGAAATCAGTTCTACAAATTTGGATTTTACTTCCCCCATCTCTTGCGTCACTGGCCCAAGGCAGTGAGACCGAGTCCTTTTCCACCCGCATGAGGAGATGCACACGCCCTGCCTCAAGTCATTTTATTTTATTTCTAAGTGTCACAAGAAAGCTGCGGTGGCTCAAGTGGTTAAGACGCTGAACTGCAGGCTGTGGAAGGTCGGTAGTTCAGCAGTTCGAGACCCGAGTGTGTCGCATGATGGAGTGAGCTCCTGTCTCTGGTTCCAGCTCCTGCCAACCTAGTAGTTCGAAAGCAAGAAATTGCAAGTAGATAAATAGGTACCACTTCAGTGGGAAGGTAACTGCGTTCCGTGCGCCTTGGTGTTTAGTCATGCCGGCCACATGACCACGGAAACGTCTTCGGACAGCGCTGGCTCTTCGGCTTGGAAACGGAGATGAGCACCGCAACCCTAGAGTCGGATTCGACTGGCTTTCGAGCAAGGGAACCTTTACCTTTACTATCACAAGAAGGCTCCCTCTTAAAGGTGGCTTTGTTTATCTTGTATGCCTGCACTTAAGAGCCGCTTTGCCAGGCATTACCGCTGCCTAATTGATCCCAGTGGAACTCTGGGGCACAGAAGCATGTTCCTTTGAGTGCTATCCAAGCAACCAAGGCACGGGCCTGCTTGAGAAAGAAACATTTTATTCGGTCGTAGTGTCCCAGTTGAAGCCGAAGGCACCAAGTCTGAAAAGTCCCCTTTCTGCCTCTTGCGACGCTCCAGTGTAGCATGATCTCCTTGTTAAAGCAGGAGGGCTCTGCAGTGAAAAATATCTACTCTTTGACGTGTTGGCAGAAGAGACTAGAGAAGAAAACACATGCCAAAGCAAAGCCCATCTTAGAAAAGGCTGCTGTTTATAGATTGTATCGTATCGGTATTTTAATAGCATTATGGCACAAAACACAGACGAAGAGGTATGCATGTGCCCCCTAAAGAAAAGAGGTGCGCATGTGCCCCCTGCCCTTTACTACCTGAAGGAGTCTCAGAGCGGCTTACAATCTCCTTTCCCTTCCCCTTCCCCTCCCCACAACAGACACCCTGTGAGGGAGGTGGAGCTGAGAGAGCTCTCTCGAGAACTGGCCTTGAGAGAACTCGTGACTGACCCAAGGTCACACCAGCAGCTGCATGTGGAGGAGTGGGGAGTATCTGGACTTTGAGCTGAATTCTGATGCTGGGGGCCAGCCAGTGATAGGCCCGTGGTGGCTGGGACCTCTGATTGCTAGCCAAACCGCCCCCCCGGGGGGGGTGAAGAGTCCATATCAGTACGTAGTTGAACATGTCTGAGACCAAAAAGCCTGTGGGGAACAGGGGCAAACTGGTGGATAAAGGGACAAAGTGTCATGACTTAATGCTAGCCAGGCGAGACCCAAGACTTGTACCGAAAGGTAACATTTGGGGTTTCTTCTTGAAAAGGCGACTAGTCGCTTGGGGGTTTGACTGCCTCTTGCCAAGAAAACCTGGTATTCCCACCACATTCTCTTTTATGTTACCCAACTGGGCTTGATCCAGGCCTGTTGAAAACAGAGAGTAGTCTAACTGAGTTCTGATATTTTTAAATGGAACTTTGCCAGTGTAATGAAATACTCTAAAATAGGGGGGTGGGGAGTCACGAGCCCCTGATTTGGCAGTTTTAATTGCTGAAGACCTAGTTCTCCATTACAACAACCAGACCCAGTTTAGTGTAATGGTTAAGAGCGGCGGCCTCTAATCTGGAAGAACCGGGTTTGATTCCCCAGAAGCCAGCTGGGTGACAGTGGGCCAGTCACAAGTTCTTTCAGAGCTGTTCCCTCAAAAGCAGTCCTCAAAAGAGCTCTCTCAGCCCCATCTACTTCACAGGGTGTCTGTTGTGGGGACGGGAAGGGAAGGCGATTGTAAGTCGCTCTGAGATGCCTTTGGGCAGCAAAAAGCGGGGTATAAGAACCAACTCGTCTTCTTCTTAGATAATAGAATTGAAAAAGTTTAATTTATACCCTTGTCTCGCCCCGCCCCCCCGAGAACACAAAGTGGCTTATATCATCATCTCCTCCAATAAAATAAAGATTCTCACAACAACCCATTGAGGTTGGTTTCTCTCTCTCCTCCTCTGATCTGTAGCCATCAAGTTATTGATTTAAAAACTTCTTATCACATTATTATCCCACCCTTCCTCCAAGCTTAGAGTGACATGCGTGGTTTTCCTTCCCCCATTTTGTTATCAACTAGTCCGTAAGGTGGGTGAGGCTGTGGGACTGGACCGCGGTTCATGGCGGTGGGGATCCGAACCTGGGTCTCCAAAAAGACAAATAAATGAGTTGTAGGTCAGATCAAGCCTGAACCGGTGTAAAGCCCCCGTCTGAACGCACCCAGAGTGTCACGACTTAATGCTAGCCATGTCATAAAGACAGGCGAGACCCAAGACTTGTTCCGAAAGGTAACATTTGGGGTTTCTTCTTGAAAAGGTGACTAGTTGTTTGGGGGTTTGACTGCCTCTTGCCGAGAAAACCTGGTGTTCCCACCACATTCTCTTTTATGTTACCCTGATTTGGCAGTTTTAATTGCTGAAAATAGTGAAAAGCAATTAAAAATTCTTTAAAGGGGGGGGGGGAGGAAGCCACGGACTTCTGGTGTGCAGGACCTGAGCCAGGCTGTGAACTAGCAGACATTTTGGAGGACAATGAACCATAGGGTCTCTATAAGTCATAAGCCAGCTGGGTGACCTTGGGCCAGTCACAAGTTCTTTCAGAGCTGTTCCCTCAAGAGCAGTCCTCAAAAGAGCTCTCTTAGCCCCACCTACTTCACAGGGTGTCTGTTGTGGGGACGGGAAGGGAAGTCGCTCTGAGACGCCTTTGGGCAGCAAAAAGTGGGGTATAAGAACCAACTCTTCTTCTTCTTAGATAATAGAATTGAAAGACTTTAATTTATACCCTGTCTCGCCCCGCCCCCCGAGAACACGAAGTGGCTTATATCATCATCTCCTTCAATAAAATAAAGATTCTCACAACAACCCTGTGAGGTTGGTTTCTCTCTCCCCTCCTCTGATCTGTAGCCATCAAGTTATTGATTTAAAAACTTCTTATCACATTATTATCCCACCCTTCCTCCAAGCTCAGAGTGACATGCGTGATTTTCCTTCCCCCATTTTGTTATCAACTAGTCCGTAAGGTGGGTGAGGCTGTGGGACTGGACCGTGGTTCATGGCGGTGGGGATCTGAACCTGGGTCTCCAAAAAGACAAATAGATGGGTTGTAGGTCAGATCAAGCCTGAGCTTAGAGGGAACACTGTCATAAGAGACCTGAAAGCACCTCTTTCTCTCTCACACACACACTCCTAGTTCCAAAACCAATATTTTAACCAATAAAGAAAGCCAGCCAGCCAACCAAAATAGCCAATAGACACTAAACTATGGTTTTCTCGATGTTTGGCATTATTTTTTTGTGAGCTCTGCCCGGAGTTGCCAACACCAGGATCTGGATGGCTTAAGTTCAGATGAATACTAGGTAGATGTTTTTAAACAAAGAGAAAGATATTATTCCATACATGCAGTGAGCCAGTATCACACGTGATAGGACTTAAATTATAAAGATGTTAAATTGCCGTCTATCTCCTTGGCGTAATTTCAAGAGTTTATAAGAGTTTTGGGCAATTTATATCCACAGGTACGCAATACAGATTTTCTACCGAGTAGGTAGAAACAGGCTGTTATGCTTTTCGCCTTCTCAGCACGAGTCTTGCTGAGTTCATCCGCACAAACACACCCTCTCCTGGGGCTTTCATCAGTTAATGGGCTGCCAGGGTTTTGTAATGTGTTTGTATAGAACATATTTTGGCCTTCAAGAAACTTTTTTTTTTTGGTTATGAATGCTATAAACACTAGTCAGAGACGAGGTGTGACGAAACCATTACCAGTGTTTTCCTTCAGTATGAAAAGCAATTGTATGCACTGCCAAGTGTATTGATCAGACTCCAAATTAAAAAGCCCCATATTGGAGATTAAGTGAACTGATATTTTTTAATGAATTTACTTTTATAAAAGATGCAGCTTGGCTTCAGCTGTCTACCAGTTTTCAGCATCTGTTTTCTATTAGGAGCCGTTGCCCTCAGGCAATGCAGTTTAAACGCTTCTGAATTTTGTAACATGCATTTGGTCTCGTGGGAACTTATCGGTGTCTGGCCTCAACGCTTACGATTCCCAAGGAGTTCGACATTGACATACATGAAGCTGAACCACCACCAACCCGAAAGGTAGGTTTAGGATGAGGGAGACAGCAGTTTTGCTCATGAACATCCACTGAGCTTTATGGCTCAACAGGGGGATGAACTTAAAGTCCGACGTTCTATCCAGTTTTACATGAACTAGTACAGAAAGGAAAGCTGCAGTACCTCTGCCAGGTTCTGAGAACGTAGCAAAATTGCATTGTGAATACCTAGTCTTCTTGTGCCTGTTTTTTACTGGACAGTCTGATTGAAGAAGCCACGACAGTCTTACTGAAGAAAATTTGCGGTCACACACACGCAGAGGTGTCAAACTTGCAGGCCAGGGGCCCGGGGGGGCAGTGCCCCCCCCCCCCCCCCCGGCTTCTATCAGGCCCACGGTGGAACTGGCTGCCTTCTGCTGCTGCCACGTCATCGTAGGTTTGCATCTTACAGATACACACCTGAACAGCATACTCAAGACTGCAACAGCACAGACATTTTGATGCAATAATTAAGAGGAAGAGATTGGATTTCTACCCCGCCCTTCACTACTCGAAGGAGTCTCAGATCAGCTTATAATCTCCTTTCCCTCCCCGTCCCCACAACAGACACCCCTGTGAGGTAGGTAAAATGTGTGCGCTTATTTTGAATCAATGTTCTTACTCTACCTTTTGGGCACAAGGACTGTTATGATGGCAGGGAAAGGCAACAGTATCTCAGTTATTTGGTTAGGGGGAAAATGTCTGGAGGCCTATGAGATAGGGGGCCCATGGGTGCCATGGCGCCTGGTAACACCTTTCCTAGTGGTGACCAATTTTTTTACAAACTGGGCCAGGCCAAATAGGGCCTTTGCCTAGCAAGGATTCTGATTGGCCGCTCAGATTAAAAGGCACACTGTTAAACAGAGCTTATTCCTGAAATACTGAAGAGTTATTAGAGTTATGCATAAGGCTCACTGCCTGAAATATTGTGGTTGGCGCTGCCTCCCGCAGCCTCCATTTTGTTGTTGTGCCTACCACCCTGTGTCGGCATTCCACAGGTGCCCACAAGCTCACAAAGGCTGAGGGTCCTTGAATTAACGGACAAATCATGCAAGTCACTACACAAACACCGTTGTATTTAGAGCCGTACTTCACTGTCCACTCTCTTGGATGGTAAGGGAGCTTGAAGATGAAGAGTGGCTCCCTCTACAGAAGAATGAGAGCCTTGTAGAGAAGAGAGAAGAGATTGGATTTATACCTCCTCCTTCACTTGGAGTCTCAGAGCAGCTTACAAACTCCTTTCCCTTCCCCTCCCCACAACAGGCAGGGGCTGAGAGAGCTCTTTCCAGAACTGTCCTTGAGAGAACAGCTCTGACAGAACTATACCTTGCCCAAGGTCATCCAGCAGCTGCAAGTGGAGGAGTGGGGAATCAAACCCGGTTCTCCCAGATTAGAGTCCGTGCACTTAACCACTACACCAAACTGGCTCTCTGGGAAAAGGAATGTACAATTGTTTGAATGTTTTCAAGTTTCCCTGCAATTATGAGGGCGATTTATGTCAAACTAAATGCCACATACATGCAGAAAACGTGGACGGTTAGGCATCATTCACTAGATTCTGAGTTTTAATAAATTCCAATTTCTTAACTAATTAACGAACACTCCAGTATTTTTCAAGAAACAATTTTATTTGTTTTGGAAAACCACATGAGTACGTTTACCTGTCAAGACTAACCAACAGCTATAGTGGCCATGTGGGAAAAAATAGACCATGAAAACTACAAAGACTTGAAATTATACTTCATTCATTAACGGTTTGCTTTGGTTGTTTGCTATTTAAATTGCACAGTAATGTTTTGTCTACACTAATAAGAAACTTCCTTCCTGCCCCGATATTGTCCTATGTCTGTCTTATTTAGACTGCACAGCTGCAAAATGGGGACTGTCTACCGTTTTAATTTGCGTAATACCTAGCAATTTTAATTATTACAGAAATCGTGCTAATTACACGACATATTCCTGCCATTGCAGACACAGAATATATTGAATAAAACAGATGTTTAAAAAAAGATCAGAACTGCTAGAATATTACAAAACATTTCTAGCCACATCTGGCAGCAACACACCGAACTTGGAATTCAAAAAGATAATTTTATTTCACTTACAAAAATAGAGTTGAAACAAAATGATGTTTTTAAACAATCTCTTCATAAAATTTAGAGAACCTCAGGTCATATGGAGCTTTGGGATGCAATAAGCACTGGAGCGCCTGCAAGAAAAGGAATTGAGTACAGAAAAAATAAGATAAAAGAGAAAGTTTAACAGCTGTGCCCATGTACAGAAACACGTGGAAAAGTACATTTCTCTTGCCGACACGAGCATGCCAACTGTTATCAGTGGGATGGAATGATTTTAAATTTTAACCGATTTTCCTTCAAACCCCATTTTGGACGCAACAATGAGAACACCACCACAGGTAAGCTTTGTGTTCCGCGGATCACAAAACGTTTTGGGAGTGCGGAGAAACGCCATTGCTCTAATCATTTAGATAGTTAGAGAAAAGCATTATATGTGCTTTTTAAAAGTGTTTATAGCTGCCCAGGTCACCTTTTAGTTACAAAGCAACCATCCAAAGTGCCTCACTACCAGAACGGCATCTCCCCGAGCCACGAAGCATCCCCTGTAACAAAGCTCCAAGGAAGTACTGCTGCACCCCCATTAGATCAGACAGGCCTTGCCAGGATAAAACGACATCGAATGCTGCAAAAGTCTGATCACTTCCTGTTCACACAGCCCACACAAATGACAGGAATTGCGCTAGTGTGCTGACGGACAAAAGCGACATCCAATTTTATAAGCTTCGTTGCTCATGCAGCAGGTCAGGCTAGGCCGCCAGAGCACTCTATAGTAAATATAAGCTCCAACGTAACTCCTGCTACGGAGTGAACTGCTACACAGCTCTGGGATGTGCACAAAGCATTATTATTTTAAATTACATTTTTTTCCAGATTCAAAAAAAAAAACACCATTAACTTTATTTTTTTAATATCTAACATTTCAAACACACTCAAAATAGTTACTTCTACTTAAATATGACTCGACAACACTATACAAATAAATCGTTACACAAAATATACTTAAGAAAGTGTTTTGGTCTTCAATTTGAACAATAAATACAGGCACTTCTACATAACGAGAGCAGTCACTGTTCCAAGTAATTGTCTGATATGACACACATGAAAATATGGCAAACAGGGTGTTCTGGGCCCGTGAAATAGCTTTGCGATTCCAGGTTTCAAAAACTCGGGATCTCAAAAAAATAAATAAATAAACCAACGCAACTGGCTTTAAGTCTAGCCCTGCACACAAAACCATCCAACCTTTTAGAATCAACTTAAGTCGTTTCATATGAATTTATTGAATCAAATCAAACTGCACAAATAACTTTAACAACAGAGAAAAGACAACAACTGCGTGTGAAGCCCACTAAATCAAAGTTCTGATGCCGGTGAAAGTGTTTGTCCATCAGCCAATTCCATTAAAAAAAACAAAAACAAAACCTTGTCTTCCCAAATTACACACCAAGTTTTTAAGTTGTGTCGCTTCTCTGAGAAGAAGTAGATGGATCAACTTGAATTTTTACAGGTGCTGTCACAAAGACGGTTCCATCACATTTCACTGAATACTGTTCAGGAGTGGGGCAAACATGGTATGTGTGGGGGGAGAGGGAAACTCACACAATTTTTTAAAAAAAGTAGTTTAGGGATTGTCAATCACGTTGAAGTTATTTTCCTGGATTTACAACAAGGTATTTCATTGCAGAGAAACAACCCGTATGGCTTCTACCACTAGGAGACCCATACCTCCAATATTACAGGGCCAAACAATAACAGCTTCAAAAGGCCATAATTATTACATGCTTTGTTAGGCATAGGAATCAGACAGTAGAAAGGTTAAGGACTGCATTCTTCATGCCACATCCTCCAAATGCGATGGACTCTCACCTTCGTAAGTACTAGGTAAGCCGTTTACAGCTAATTTCATTTGCAAAAACTAGCCTCTGGACAAAGACAGCATATTACTTGTTTAAACCCAATGTTGGAAAGAGCTTTCGGACGCAACACACTCCCCATGCATCAGGCTCAGCAATTTAAATTTGGGTCCTGCAAACGTGTCCAAATCTTAATCATCTCTTGAGGTTTCCTGCTGTGGACTAACATCAGGTTTGTGTAGGAACAGATGTTATCCCTCTGTTTCTCTTCAATGTCAAAAGTCCTAAAGCCTTTGTGTTTTTCCGGGGCAAGGCCGAGCTTCTGAAGGCACATTCCCGTATACACATCATCGATAGGGTAGAGAAGGACCTGTTCAGATGCATTGGTTAACCGTCGTGCTAGTTGACCAGAATAGAGGAACCCACCGCCTCCTGCATATGGAGGATAAGAGCCTTCATAAATACTTTCAGGAATATAGTATTTCAGGTGCTTTTCACGATGAGGTCCAGCATCTTTAATCACATCACCTACGAATAAGTCTTTGGCTTTATCCTTGGTTAAACTTTTCAAGTAATCCAGGATCTGATGGGTATTCACAAAAACATCATCATCTCCCTTAAAAACAAACTGGACATCTGGGCAGGTATTACTGACCCATTTCAGGAACAGTACTTCTTTCAGAGTCAAGTTGAAGAAAGTATCTCTGTAGTTCCACATAAGAATGTCTTGGTGGGTTTCGCTCTCAAATCTGAGCATGTCTGAGAGATTGGGATAATTATCCTCTGGAGGGGTCTCGCCCAATAGAAAGACTCTCACAACAGTTACGTCTCCGGATTTAATCTCCTTCCCCCAAGACTCACGGATTGCCTGTCTT
This sequence comes from Gekko japonicus, assembly GCF_001447785.1. Lineage (NCBI taxonomy): Eukaryota > Metazoa > Chordata > Lepidosauria > Squamata > Gekkonidae > Gekko > Gekko japonicus. The sequence continues at coordinate 135,562 of NW_015174897.1, read as the reverse complement.
CTATCGAAATGTGGTATGAGCGATTTGATAGCCAGAAGCAGAAAAGGTTTGTGTTTGCACTTGTGTGGTTGATCCACTATTAATGAATAATTTCTACATCTCAGATAATATAAGAAGTCTTTAAACCTGTCAGGCAAATCCGCAAAGTCACTGAGTTCTGAAGCAACAAATGGATCAGGATCGCAAGGATTCAAAAAACTACCATTAGATGATAAATTCTCTTCCGAAGTCATGTTGGAAAGCAATGCCAAAATGGGATTGTACCCGCGTTCCAACTTCTGCTGCTGTTTATTCCAATATGCCTTGTGAGGAGTATATTTCCTCCAAAACTTCTTGAGAGGTACTACAACACGTCCTTTTGAATTCTTCTCTTGGCCAGCACTCTTTGAGACTTCCACAATGACATATATAAAGAAGTTTACCATCATTAGAATTCCCAGCAACCTTAATCTTCTGCGTCCAACACTCATGTCTCATATCTGAAAAACAAAAGTAAATTAATATCAGGGGGGGAAATGGCAAATAGAGACGTAAGACTTCCAGACATTTTGAAGCCATGGGGGAAAAACCCATTTTTTCCCAAAATGTATCCAATATTTACTCTTATCAAACCTGAACTAGATTTATTGCTTTAACAATATAAAAGAAACCATTTATAACTTACTTAGCATACAAAATTGCAATATTTGACATATTTATGGAATTCAAAAGCTATAAATGCCTTAGTTTTGTACAAGCAGAATTGCAAATATACCCCAATGCCTAAGAGAAAACTGCAAGCTGGTGCACCCTCTGCATGGGTATATTAATTTTTGCAATCTTAAGAGAGAGAGCTACGTTCTTAATGGAACTTTGTTTTCCTCTGAGGTCCTGATGCAGTTTCTGCTCTACCTTCGCCTACTCTCCCCCCCCTGCAAGATAGGACAATGAACTACTTTTTACCCAGTCTGTGGGTTAATATGCCACAGTGGTTTGAGCGAGAGGTGAAAAAGGTCAACTACATCAGGTGAAAAGGACAACAGAAGGCATGCAACTGCTGAGAAGCAATGAAAGCCCTGCATACTCCCCTCATGAAGATTAGGTATCCTTCTAAGTGCAGAAAAGCTCCTGGATTTAACAGCTGTATATGTCTACAGCACGCCCACCTTATCTTTAAAAGCATTTCACTATTTCTATAACAGAAACTACTTCATAAGACTTTTTTTCAGTTCTCTAAAAAATTTCAAATGTTCCTGTTGGAAAAACTGGGGGAGGGGAGAGGCCTTGGGAGAAAAAAGACCCCTTCTTCCTCCAAATTTTCCACCCCCTCCCCAGGGCCTTCAGATCTCTATGAGCCAGTGAGTAACTCAACCTCTTATCTTGCATAAACTGTCAGCAGCAATTGTTCTGAATTAAGGTTTTCATAAAGTACAATACAAAGTCTAAAATATCAGATTCACAAAAGCAAAAATGATGATTAAGTTTGAATGTGGGCTATAAACCACCATTTCCTTTAATGAATGCAACAAAACTAGTGTTTTATTTGATAAGGCACACCGCATTCTTCAAATGTCTGAAGCCAAATATAAGACAAAATGATCAACTGAAATGCTCAGCCAGGGAAAAAAAGGAGACAAGGATTGATAAAGGTATTGTCAAATATATTTATATATAAAACTACTTGTAATTTTCATTACTATACTCTGAACATTACATGTTGTAAACTTCCAAGACATGTTGTAAACTTCCAATGAGCCATAAATGGGCTAAGTTGATGGAACGGGTCATAAGAATACAAGAAGAGCCCTGCTGGATCAGACCAATAATCCATCTTGTCCAGCATCCTGTCTCACACAGCGGCCAACCAGTTCCTCTGGTGGGCCAACAACAGGGCAGAGAGGCCGAGACCTTCATAAGAACATCAGAAGAGCCCTGCTGATCAGACCAATAGACCATGTAGTCTCACACAGTGGCCAACCAGTTCCTCTGGAGGCCCAACAAGAGAGCAGAGAGGCTGAGGCCTTCATAAGAACACAAGAAGAGCCCTCCTGGATCAGACCAGTGGTCCATCTAGTCCAGCATCTTGTCTCACACAGTGGCCAACCAGTTACCCTGGAGGTTCAACATCAGTGCATAGAGGCCGAGGCCTTCATGAGAACATAACAAGAGCTCTTCTGGATCAGACCAGTGGTCCATCTAGTCCAGCATCCTGTCTCACACAGTGGCCAATCAGAACAACAGTCCATCTAGTCCAGGATCCTGTCTCTCACAGTTGCCAACCAGTTTCTCTGGATGGTCAACAACAGGGTATAGAGGCCTTCCCCGGCGTTGTCTCCTGGCTCTGGGATTCAGAAGATTAGTGCCTCCTCCTTCTCCATGCTGCTCCCTAAGTTCTCCAAAAAGCTGGTTCTCTGGGTTAGAGGATCCTCGGAAACAGAGACAGACACAGCTTTGGTGACTTCAGCTTGAGGGGAAATGGGTAGAAAACATCCCTGCCCACCTTGCATGAGCAGAGTATGAGTGGTCTGCAAACAAGATGTTTGGTGCAGTCAGAAAGGTAAAATTTCTGAAAAATTTTAAAGCCATGGAAAAATCATTTTTCTCCCTCAGGGGAAAAAAACCCTGCCATCACAAAAAACAAAAATAATATTGGGAGGCCTATCATAATTCCCAAGTTATTAACCCAAAACAAAGTTTTCGTTTCGCAGCAATTTGGTTACCGGTGTTGGAATTTATGGTCTCAAAAGACAAAATTCCAAAAATATATATATCCCTGTGATCTCTTAGTTATAATCAAGTTGCAATGTTAAACAATGTTCATGTTGTTAAACTATTTGATTTTTCATGTTATTTGTTAAAGAATATTAGAATTGTTTTAGTAAGTTATGATTTATCTGTTTGTAATTGCAGATCATTACAAGTATCTGTTTTCCTATTATATGTTTAATAAAAACGTTTAATAAAAAAGCCAACAGTAAATAATATTGGGAGAAACTGAAACACGGGTAATACTTTCCAATCAAGCCCAAACTTATTTTACTGTGGCAACAAGGTATAACACAAGACTTATAATTTAGTAAGACTTATAAACTTAGTATTTAAATATATTTGGGTGTACCTATGGAATATAAAAGTATACACGCCTAGTTTTCTATAAACAAAACTGCAAATATATCTAGTACCTGAAAAAGAGAGCTGCAAACTACCGTACCCTAAACTACACTTCAAACCTTAATTTTGTCAACTGATTGAAAAAATATATATATAAAGATGAGATCAGGAAAAAACCGGTAGTAAATAAAAGAAAGTGTATTAGTTGGATGGAAGCACTTTCATACTCTCACAAAAGCGTGTGAGCGAGATGCTAGCAGCTGTCCTTTAAATAACCCCTAAATTTTAAGTTGATTGGACCAAGGGGTCCAATTCTATGGGACTCTAAAGAAGGCACCTCCTGCAATCCTCCATTCTTTCCATGGGGGGGGGGGAGACCCTGGGAAAAGTGTAAAAATTTATTTATTTAGGCTTATATTCCGCCCTCCCCGCAAACGGGCTCAGAATGGATGTCAACAGGAGTTAAAACATTTCCACAATAAGAATTAAAACATTTCATAAAATCTTCCACAATAAATAGTTAAAACAGATTTAAACAAAGCTATTAATAAATATAAAAAACCAATAAACCAATAATAGCCCCCCCCCCATAGGAAGGCTATTGGAAGCTATTTCTAAGGTCGCCCAATATAAAACGCAAGAATCTGAACCCATGTAGAGCCTGAAAATGTCAAGTCTTGAAACTGATAGAACCTTATGTAAAGTAGCTTGGCAAGCCGATACCAAGCACCGGAAGACACAGACACTGGAGAAGGGGGAGACAGAGGAAAAAACAGTCCTCAGAGCCTCCAAATGCTGACTCTCAATGTTCCCAGTTAATCCTGAATATTTCCAGGATTTTTTGGGACCAAACAATTCCAGATGTATTTGGGAGACCCAATTATATCTCTAAAACACTGATAAGGCACATCTCTAGATGCCAACCAACAGCAGTGTCATCCCTCCTTCGATTCCCAATTGCCTTCTGTCCTTCACTGTCCTCAAAGGTGACTATCGGTCAGTTTATCCTAGTCTCTATGATACAGTATAAGAGAAATGGGACATCCATTTTCTGTAGCCATTCTAGGACTTTCATTTACTCTAGACCAGGGGTGTCAAACATGTGGCCCGGGGGCTGGATCAGGCCCCCAGAGGGCTTCTATCGGGCCCGGAAGGGACTGGCTGTCTCCTGCTTCTTCCTCCGGTTCTGCTGCTGTTGCATCATAGCTTGCTTCCCCAGACTCTCTCAATCGCTCAGGAGAGCTAGATAGGCAAGCTTCTGCTCCCTGCACTGAGCTGAGGCTCCTCCTCCTCCCCCTCCCAGATTGCTACAGCACAGACATTTTGATGCAATAATTCAGAACAAGAAGTGTCAGTTATCAGAGACAGTTAAATAAACAAAATATTGTAAGAATGCTAATGTTTCAGGCATGTTTTTATTTTAAGTTAAAAAAAAAATCTTTGTGTTTGTGTCCTTTATTCCTTCATCCAAAGCCTTTTATTGGCATATACATATACAGTAATCTAAATACAAAATCATGCAGAGTAAAATTAAAATTGCAGAGTAACATCACAGAGTAACATCATCATAAAACCTAATTCATAATATCACTTATCAGGCCGTAGGACCATGGCACTGCAGAGAAACTTTGCTACTATTTCAGTTATTTCTGTATCTGGATTATTGAGCAAGATAAGGAGTTTAAAATCATCCAGGGGTCTCTAAAAATTGGCCTAATATGGGATATAGAAGATCCCGACAGGACGCCAAATAGAGCGGGCACTGGAGGAGGACGTGGGCGACAGTTTCAACACAGTCCTTCATACAAGGACAGCCCCTGCTAGGACAGGGAACCCCTTGGAATCTGCCAGATGATAGCTGAAGGAAGAACATTAAATCTAGCCAAGGATATGGCTCTACGCAAATTTGGAGCTATGAGTTGACAGAGGTATACTGCTGGAAGATTTGCATTAGGAACAATCCCCAGATTTAAGGGAGAACAGGTTCTGTTAGGCAGGCTATAAAGAGTTTGTAGCTGTGTCCTTTACATAAAGTTTATATTTCCACTACCTGGCATTACATTTTATGACACACATGGCCTGGCCTGACACAGTCCAATTTATGTCAAATCCGGCCCTCCATAACAAATGAGTTCGACACCCCTGCTCTAGACTGTATGGTTCCTCCAGAGGAGCTGACCTCTGTAGTGTGGAGATCAGTTGTAATTCCCAGGAAACTCCAGGCTCCACCTGGAGGTTGGCTACCCTACTCTGACGAAAAGCCGCTACCACTGCAGCCTCCTCCCACCGGTAGAACTGTCTCGGTGTTCAGCACAGTCCACCCCCATACCCTGGTTTGTTGCCACGCTAGTAACTAATGTTCCCCAGGACTTTTTTTGTAGAAAAAGTCCAACAGGAACTCATTAGCATAATAGTCCATACCCACCAGCAGAAACTCATTAGCATATTAGGCCACACCTCCATGTTACCAGAAGTGTGGTCATCCAGCCACACCCACCTTTTGCTTCTTATTCTGTTTACCTTCTTTGTTGTCAAAACCCAGGGCCTTCTTTTGTAGCAGGAACTCCTTTGCATGTTAGGCCACACACCCCTAATGTAGCCAATCCTAATTTAGTTCCTACTGTTGGGTGTGGCCTATTATGCTAATGAGTGCCTGCTGAGCGTGGCCAACTTGGGAGCCAGCCGGAACTCCGTTCCTGTGCGTTCCTGCCCAAAAATAGCCCTGATTGTCCTCCCAAATGTCCTATCATTAACAGCCTTGCTGCGGTCTTGCAAACTGAGGGCTGTGGCTTCCTTGATTGTGCCTCAATCTCATATGTTGGATCTTCCTCTTTTCCTGCTGCCTTCCACTTTTCCTAGCGGTATTGTCTTTTCCGGTGACTCATGTCTTTACATCATGTGACCAAAAGTATGATGATGCCAACCAATCCGTGTAGGTTTTAGCTTCTAGGGAGAGTTCAGGCTTGATTATACACGTACCGTATATACGTAGGAATGACCTCACATAAAAACGTTACACAAAAATGTTCATGTTACACTGAGTCAGTAAATCTTGTACTGAAACAGCATTTCATCCGCTCCAAACGTGTCTTCAGTGTTTTGCACGCAAGAACTGAAAAGGAATTCCTTGAAAAAAAAAATGGAAAAGGACTTTTACCCCTGAATTTTGTTTTCCCCAGCCTGGGATGAGAAGACCAGAGTCACTGGAAAAGACAATAATGCTAGGAAAAGAGGAAGACCCAGCATGAGACAGGTGGATTCCATGGCTCTCAGTCTACGTGACCTGTGTAAGGCTGTTAATGATAGGACATTTTGCAGGACATTATTCACAGGGTTGCCATAAATTGGACGTTACTTGATGGCACTTAATGCACACGTGCATGTACACACACACACACACACACACACAGAGAGAGAGAGAGAGAGAGAGAGAGAGAGAGAGAGACTGGGCATTTACATTTCTAACAAGAACCATCGTTATCTGACACTGTAGACCAGTGTTCCCTCTTAGCTGAGTCAGTGTGAGCTAGCTCACAGTCTTTTAGCCTCTGGCTCACACATTTTTGTCTTAGCTCAGGGAGGATGGCTCCAGAGCAAACTAATTTATTCAGAAGCCAAACTGCTCACTCACAACTTTAATGCCAGTAGCTCACAACGTAGAATTTTTGCTCACAAGACTCTACAGCCTAGAAGGAGCTTTGCTGTAGACTGTATCGCATCAAAAACCAATGAATGAGAAATCTGGTCTTAAAAGGCATTTCCTCCACTCAAAGAGAAAATATTTCATAGGAATTGTTCTCATAACTTTCCAAATGGTGGATTTATATGAAAAAGCACAAATGCTTTTGGTTTTATTCAAACCAATAATTAACCAATAATTAAATATCGAGTCTTCTTATATGAACTGAGAAAACCTCTGCCCCGTATGATCAGCATTATCTAGAAACAAAAGAAAGCCCTGAAACTCCTGTTGAGCAGAGGCCACAGAGAAATTGCGACAGACACCACAAACAACATGCCCTTTTACAACAGCTGCGAATTTTTGCAAAAAAAGAGAGTGCCTGCCAGCATAATGCAGTACCCACATTCAATTACATTCATTCTCAGTTCTCCTCCACTTGCGTTGTGCCTGCCAATCCGTTTCATCATCCCAATCAACTTGGTAAACCGAAAGTCATTCTGGCCCTTACTCAAGGGAAGAGGGTACTGGCAGCAATTGCATCCACCACTTGGGCCACCTTTGCCTTCCACAGATTGACCACAGCTGTGACAGGAGCGCCAGCCCTGCTGACTAGAAAAGCCCCCAGAGATATCAGGTAAGCCCCTGGATTCAACAGCCATCCCAACTGGGCCTCCACCTCATTGAGGTTGGAGTATTGATCTTGTAGCTTGCCACCCAACCCTTATGAGATCTTTTTAACCCTGCCATTCTGAATGTCTGGAATTACGCTCGTGAGGAACCAGGTTTTCTGCAGGTACCAGCCATAGGGTTCCGATTACACATGAAATGAAAGAACGGAGACTTGGCCATCCACGTGTCTATGAGTCTCCCCTGAAAGCACTGACTCCTACAACTATCATTAGAAAGCCAACAATGACTTATGGGATGAGAAACATCTGGAGATCTGAAGTTGTTTTTTAAATCCTTCATTCCATAATTAACACTTGTGGCGAATACACCAGATGTGTCACCAAGTTGGCACGTGGGTAATAAGCTGTATCATCCAGTTTCTGAAAGATCTGTAGTTCCCAATTCTGAACTTTCATTTCACCTCTGGGGACTAAAAGAACTGACATTGCGCGCATGGTTTCAAAGATACTTCTCTATTTTTGCGTTCATTAGCTTGGTTCTTTCCTTTGTGCAAATTACAGGGCTGGATCCGGTGATCTGCACTCCTTTGCACTGGTGGATTTTTGCCATATTCCCTTTCCTTCACAGTAGTCCCTTCAGACATCAGGAAGACTGATTCTTTGGGTTTGAGGAAATGTACTGACTTGGTCCAGCTTGGAGAATAAACAGGGAGTATCTTTGACCCCCTGCCCCTTTCTTCGGTGCAGCCTGTTGAGCCATGTGCCCAGTAGTTTAAGCCAGGGGTCCCCAACCTTTTTAAGCCTGCAGGCATCTTTGGAATTCTGGCATAAAATGGCCGCCACACAACATTTTTTAAAAAATCTGTACAGTCACCAAATCTCCAGTGGCACATCAGAAGCCCCATCTGGTCACACACACCCTTTCTAAGAATACTCGATGGGCACCAGGAAAGATGCCAGTGGGTGCCACGGTGCCCATGGGCACCACATTAGGGACGCCTGGTTTAAGCATTACAGAGTGTTCCGGGGAAATCACCTTCCCAACTGTCTGAAGGGGTTGCTGGGGGAAGTGGGATGTGACAAAGGTCTGCATCCACCGGCACCTTCTGTGGTTGGATCACGGAGACTAACTTTAAGGCCAGCTTATTCCATACGCTACATAAGGCGAGAGAAATATGACGCTGGCAAGGGATTTTGAGAGTTGTAAATATCCGAGTAAACAGGATAATCCCCTGACACTCGTCTTCCATAGTTGACTGAAAAAGGCCAACCACAACATTTTAACAGCTTGTCTTTAGAACAACAGCGAAAACCTACTTAATTCACTCTAAAAGAAAACAACCCTTTGGTAGCTTTTTCTTCACTTGTCCCCAAATATTCCATTTTTTCCTACTGAAAATACCCCCAAATTTCCAGGCCTTCGTATCTCTAGACTCAGACCCACCACCAGGCAACTAGTACCACCCTGAGGAAGTACGATGTGATGGCTTGTTAAAAAGGTAAAGGTTCCCTTGCTCGAAAGCCAGTCGAATCCGACTCTAGGGCTGCGGTGCTCATCTCCGTTTCAAAGCCGAAGAGCCAGCGCTGTCCGAAGACGTTTCCGTGGCCATGTGGCCAGCATGACTAAACACTAAGGCGCACGGAACGCTGTTACCTTCCCACCGAAGCGGTACCGATTTATCTACTTGCAATTTCTTGCTTTCAAACTGCTAGGTTGGCAGAAGCTGGAACTAGAGACGGGAGCTCACTCAGTCATGCGGCAACTCGGGTCTTGAACTGCTGAACTACTGACCTTCCACAGCCTGTTCAGCGTCTTAACCACTTACCACCCATATTTCAAAATGTCCTTTTATAAAGAAGGCTTATTTGCTAGAGAAATGCCAGCATGTAGAAGACGAGGAGCTCATGCTGGCCTCCTTAGTTGTTTTATTATTTTTATTACTCTGAATAAGAAGTCAAACATACTTGTCCCCCTCTAGTTGTGATAAGACTGTCCTTGTTGTTCGCTCAATTGTTTGTTTGCCCTGGCTAACAATCTGAGTGACAAAGGACATCACAGCCTATTTAAATGCTGATGCGGGTATGGAACCCTAAAGTAAAAATTTGCATTACTCACATTTGGGACGGTCAAAGCAGTGTCAGCATAAGCCATTCAGGCCAGAAATAATTGATGCCTTGAGATGTGTTTGCTGTGCTTTACAACCCAGAATGTATGATGGTAACAAAGGTTGAACTGCTGGTTTTGAAGATGTAATTCCGGTTCTATGATGCAATACTGGATGGGTAGCAATCCTGCACACCCCCTCAAGCTTGTGAGGAAAAAGTGGTGTTTACTGTCCGAGAACTGTCTCATTCACAGCAATGAGGATTCATAGTTTCCCCCATGAACTATGCTGCTTGTTAGTTTGTTTGGTTGTTTGGCAAACTGTTCTGAAAACTGCAACCATTTGTCAAAACAACACCAGTTATCATTTGAAACCTGATTTTTTAAGGATATTCTGAATACATATTGTAAGGTATACCCTTGATTAGTTAGAATAAGAATGATGACGAAACATTTTAGGAGAAAACTGTACATTTTTTTTTCTTGCCATTCTTTTGTTGTTGTTCAGTCGCACAGTTGAGTCCGACTCTTCGCGATCCCATGGACCAGATCACGCCAGGCCTTCCGCCGTCCTCTGAAGTTTGCTCAACTTCATGTTCGTTGCATCTATGACACTGTCTAACCATCTCCTCCTTTGCCGTCCCCGTCTTCTTTGACCTTCAATCTTTCCCAGCATCAGGGTCTTCTCCAGTGAGTGCTCCCTTCTCATTTGGTGGCCTAAGTATTTGAGCTTCAGTTTCATTATCTGGCCTTCCAGGGAACAGTCAGGGTTGATGTCTTTTAGGATTGACTGATTTGATCTTCTTGCAGTCCGAGGGACTCTCAAGAGTCTTCTCCAGCACTAGGATAATTGGCATTCTAGGATAATTCTAAACCTAAACAGATCATAGCACATAAGGAGGGGCCACAGTAAAGCATGTTTCTCTTAAATATTCTTGCTCAATATTGTGTGTACCCTGGCATGCTGCATTTTTTTAATCACTTTCATACCTAGTGGTATCTTGACTAGAGGTGTAAAATCTTGGGGAATTTTGAAGCCATGGGAACCGCCTCCCCTCATTCCTTTCTGTATGTGTATGGGAAAATGGAAATTCTGAGAAAGATTTAAATATATGCAATACTTACTGTCCTATCAAACGTAAACTAATCTTACTGCTTTAACAACATAAAATGTATCCTTTATAACTTACTTAGCATATAAAATTGCAGTATTTGACATATTTATGGAATTTAAATATTACAGATGCCTTAGTATTCTACAAGCAAAACTGCAAATATGCCCAACACTTGAAAGAAAACTGCAAGCTAACGCACCCTACGCTACCTTAGCATGTGTACCTTAATTTTTGCTATCTGGCTAGAGAGCTAAGTTCTCAATGAATCTGTATATATCTACAGCATGTATATATCTGTATATATACTGTATATATCTATAGCCTGCCCACCTTGTCTTTAAAAGCATTTCACTCATTCTAAAAGAGAAAATATTTCATAGGAGTTTTTTTCAATACTCCCCAATATTTCCAATTTTCCTATCAGAAAACATGAAAAAAGGCCTTGGAGGAAAAACAAAAAACAGTTTTTGTTTCCCAAATTTTTCCAGGCCTTCACATCTCTTGTCTTGCACGGCAGAAAAATGTTCGAGAATGCTCTAATTCCTTTCATTTCTCCCGTATATTTCCCACATTAAAACTATCAAAGAAGAAGGAGGCACCCAAGGATGTTACTGACTCCAACCTGTAAGACAGCACTCCTGTTGTAACATAGAATACAGGAGGCAAAATGCAAACTGTGACCAAGAACTGGGAAACAGATGACATGAAAATACAAACACAATCTTAGGATGCATTAACAGAAGCATTGTGTCCAGATCATGGAAGGTGGCAGTTCCGCTCTGTTCTGCTATAGTCAGGCCTCACCTGGAGTACTGTGTCCAGTTTTGGGCAATCGATGCAACGAACATGAAGTTGAGCAAACTTCAGAGGATGGCGGAAGACCGGAGGGCCTGGAGGAAGCTGGTCCATGGGGTCGCAAAGAGTCGGACTCGACTGTGCGACCGAACAACAACAAACATGTAGAAGATGGAGCACATCTATTCTCTCTTGCTCTGGACTGCAAGACTAGATCTAATGGGGGGAAATTACAAGGGAGTCGATACTGGCTAAATATCAGGAGAAACTTCCTAATTGTTAAGAGTAGTTGAGCAGCGGAACAGACTGCCTCGGGAGGTGAATGATGTTCCTTCGCTGGACATTTTCAAGCGGAGGCTGGACGACCATCTTTTGGGTATATTGTAGGGCTATCTTTTGGCTATGCTCCTTCAGAGTGCATGGGGTTGGAGTAGATGACCTGCAAAGTCCCTTCCAACTCTAACATTCTATGATTCTAGTAACAAGACATGGGAAATCAGATGGATGGAATTATCAATCCAATGGCTTGAACTAAATCCCATCTATGGCCAGTGCTGAGAAACTGAAGTGATCTTACAAGTTACATTTTTAGTGAAATGTCCAAGACTGCCGGATCACTGACATCTTCCCTGATATCCACACACACACCCCGCCACCGCCAAAGGACCTAGGGGTGTATTACTAAACAATGGATGCACGCGAGGGGGTACACTATAACAGGCTAAAGAATCTGAACAGTTCAACAGTTCCTTTTATTTACATTCTTCATGATGTTCTTAAACTAGCCTGGCTAGTTTAAGCAAGGCTAAACTTTGCCTTAGCCAGCCCACAGAAATTTTCCGCTAGTCCACCCTCCATTAGGTTAGTTATTCATGGCTTAAAAATAATTAAAAGATCCAATATTTGCAAGATGTCCTTTCCTAAAGATAGTTCTAATTCAGGTGATCGAGTGAGCGGCTCATATGAGCCTGTCTTGAAGGACCCTTGAAGGACAGTTATTGTTTTCTTTAAAAAATTGATTAATTAATTAATGTATTTCAAAGCAGAATGTGCTGCCAAATGGACGAGCATTATGCTCAGGAAATAAGAACTTGCTGGTGGGCCCCCACCTGAGAGAGGTCTGGCTTGCCCACCCTGCCTGGTGGAACGCTCTGCTAGAAGACATCCGTGCCCTGCCGGGAGCTGTTACCTTTCCGCAGAACATGTAAGGCAAAGATGTTCCGCCGGGCTTTTGGCTGAGGACAGCGACGGGACTTCTTCTGGCACTCTCATGTGGTTCCTCATTCCTCATAGCCCTTCCCCCCAGGGAGGCTGGGGAGTTAGGATTTTCCGCCATCTTAAGCATTGTATATATACTGGTTTTTATTTATTGGACTGTTTTTAATGTAGTTGTATGTGACTACATAATATTGCTGTAAGCCGCCCTGAGCCCTACCTGTAGGGAAGGGCGGCCTAGTAAATCAAATTTAATAAATAAATAAATAAATAAATCTTAAAGCCTGCTCGTTAGGACACAACCAATTCTACAAAATTTACTAATTAAGCTACATCTCTGTGCTTAAAATTTGGGAACATTACCGCGAAGGAATCGTGACCTTCCAAGTAGGTCATAGATGACTTATTGAAGTGAAGGTCAACTGTAAATGACAGAACGGCATATTAGGTGGCACAAAAACCATCCCAGTTGAGGCTCTAAAAGGAGATAAGTACAAAAGGCAACACCGACTTTATGAAGCCAATTTTCGTCACACAATATAAAGGAGAAGCCTTGATTATATGAGGATATTACTTCACTTCCCTGCAGGCTTCAATTATAGTGTTCCTGTTTGAAGCAGCACGACCTTCAGCTTTTTTAAAATCCAGAATCAAGTTAACAGGGGATGAGACAAATATTTAATAATAGTGTGTACAGCAGTGGGAAAATTCACCGGTACTTCCAGATGGTTGAAGAGAACATGGAAGATGCTCAGATAAGTGACTCATAGCCAACTCAATCCACTGTCAAACTACCACATGAAGTGCAAACAAGAGGATGTTAACTGTAATAATTGAACTATAAAATCAGAATAGGAAAATGTACTTTCAGCCAACTTCAGGGAGAGAATTTGGTACTGATTCTTCTTAGCAAAACTATATAGTTCAAGGTACAACAGGAGGCAGCATCAGGGAAAGGCCACAGCCTCTATGCCCTGTTGTTGGCCCTCCAGAGGAGCTGGTTGTCCACTGTGCGAGACAGGATGCTGGACTAGATGGACCACTGGTCTGATCCAGCAGGGCTCTTGTTATGTTCTTCATGAAGGCCTCGGCCTCTAGGCCCTGATGTTGAACCTACAGAGGAACTAGTTGCCCACGGTGTGAGATAGGACGCTGGACCAGACCGACCACTGGTCTGATCCAGCAGGGTTCTTCTTATGTTCCTGCATAAAACTGGAAACATAGTGATGCATCACAACACATTAGAAGCATGACCTACTCAAGTGGTGTTTAGAGGCCCTAGACCAGGGTTGGCCAAACTTGCTTAACGTAAGAGCCACATACAATAAATGTCAGATGTTTGAGAGCTGCATGACATGAACATTACAGATATGTTTTTATTGAAAAAATATACAAATTTGCTTTTTATTAACATTAAATGAGACTGGCAAAAATAAAAACAAAAGTGATTAAAATAGATATTGATAATATTGTATTTGTCCAATGATATTTGTAGGCTTGGGGCGGGGACTTTCAGAACGCATTTAAAGTTAAAGTTCCTTTCTTTCTCTGTTCCCCCCTGCCTCAAGCCTAACCAGGAAGGGGAACACTGGCTGGGGAAGGGAAGACCGATTGGGGAGACATGCCTCCCCTTTGCTTCCCCAGCTACCCTGCCGGGAGCCGCACAATATGTGTGAAAGAGCTGCCACAGTTTGGCCACCCCTGCCCTTGAAAGAGCAAATATGGACCATTCCAAGATGCTGCAAAGTCCAAAGGAGATGAGATTCGCATGAGTTTAGTAGCAGGTAGAGCATTTTAGTTATCCCAAAACACTTGTGGTGACTGATTTCAGGATAGCAACAGACAGCTTATTCAGGCACTTGAAACAGCCTGCTATGCTGTGGAGCAGTGGTCTAATGTGAAAATCCCATTTCTGAACTACACTCCACAGATATAAGTATATTATGCAGCCTGACACTATGCATATTTAGTAAGTACCAATGGGTTCAATGGGGCTTACTCCTGAGCAGGTGGAACACAGAGCTCCAACAAAAATAAAAAGCTTCAATGAAGTCGGTGGAACGGCATGTATCTTGTAATTAGTGTTGTAGGGATGACCTATACAGTATTAAAGACTATTGTGGATTAATTTAAAGGCTTATATGGCCTGGGACCCACATAACTGAGGGACTGCTTCTTCCCATATACGCCCCAAAGAGCTATATGGACCAACATCTCCTGGTTGTCCCCAGCCCAAAGGACGTCTGTCTTGCCTCGACCAGGGCCAGGACCTTTTCTGCCCTGGCCCCTGCCTGGTGGAACATGTTCCCAGTCAAGATTAGGGCCCTGTGAGATCTTCTTCAATTCCGCAGGTCCTGTAAGATGGAGCTGTTCCGCCAGACCTTCGGTTGAGGCAGCGGACGTCTCTATATGGCCTCCCTGAGGTGGTTTTTATCCACACAACTATCAACCTAAATAATATACCAGGGAATCCCCACAGCCAGCTGATTTGTTAGAAGTGTGACTGTTGTTTTAATGTTTATTATCTTCAAATTGTTTAAATTTTGACTGTATTTATTGTGTGTTTTATGATGTTACCCGCCCTGAGTCCGCTCGCGGGATGGGCGGGTTATAAATACAAATAAATAAATAATTTTTAAATGGAGATTTAAAGAAAAGGGTTCAGCAATTTTCTGAGCATTATGGACAAATGATAGTTCATCTCACACACTCTCTGAACAAAAGTTACAACTTGGGAAGAGAAATGTTTAATTTGTGTTCAGCTGAGCCACAGAATGGGTACCACTGCTGTAACTGGTATAAATGGAGAGGATAAAAGCCACAAGCTGGACGACCCTGAAATGATTTTAAATATTGGCAGAGTCTGAGTCTATTAGGATTAGAGGAAACTGCACGGGCCAAACTTATGTATTTTTTTGCCCAAATTTAAGTTTTTATTTCATACTGTACATCACTTTCAGAGTTTTTAAAATGTAAATGGTAGGACCTTACTTTGAACTTTGTTAACTGTGCCAGAAAATCTAGGTCGGGTAATAAAAGTTCTTTCTGATGCTAGTACTAGCCATGCCTAATTTAAGACTACTAAGATCCTTGTTGATTACTGCCTCAATTAAGGCATGAAAATAGGCTTAACTGGTTATTTCTATACAGTACTGAGTTGGTCACAGTATTTAAACTCGTCCACAATCCTCTAACAGAAGCTGCATTGTGTATCTGGAAAATTTGTAATGCCGAACTGTTACCCAAAGTGTCAGTTTTTGTTTCATTCATGGGGAGAAATGGGTTTTTTTATTATAATAAAAACGAATTCAACTGTTTTAAATAATATGGATTACACTAATCTTAAGAATTAATTGGATTAGGCAACCCCTGTTAGCGTTGAAAGTTTTATTTTTATACTGCAGGGCAGAAAACCTGAACTATCTATACCAATTCAGGCATTTTATTAGTACCCAATTAGAACAGGCCTCATGTCCCCTTAATCCAGGGGTCCCCAGCACTGCAGAACTTCTGGGACTTTGGGGAAAGGGAATGGGCACTACTACAAAACAGTCGGCACAGGAGGCAAGGCCAATCCCAAAATGTCGGCAGGTTCCAGACCATGCATTCTCCTACAACGGAGGCAGCTCTTTTCCCTGCAGGCGCAAAAGTGATGTCTCCCGAGAAGCGCCCCCAGCACTGAGGAAAGGCAGAAGAAAGCAGGGGAAGAGATGATGTTTGGTTTTCATTCCCAAATTTGGTTTTAGTTCCTTGGGATGTAAGTCACTTTTCAATCTATGGCCAAGCTGGCAGCACATACCCGGCTGTGATAGACTTATTTGGGATAAGCCTCTGTCCTTTGCTAGTCAGGAAACTCGTGAGAGCAACTCATAGTGCCCTCTTTGTTTTTTCATGTCTCTTTTAAAATGCTTTGGACTTTACTCCCCAAGATTCAAGAAGCAAGCTAGTGCCAGTAAACGTATTGGCAGACACCATGGCAACACGTTGGGAATGACTAACTGAGAAGGGACTGGTAACTAAGGGATTGGTCTCAAGAATTTAACCAACATAAAGATGAGACATTACAGTTTTATGTCTCATCTTGATGCAGGTTGGACTGTTTTATGGGAAGACGACCTTACTATAGAAATTCTAATGAAACCTGAAATTCAATTTAGACCAACAGCGGCTAAAGCACTAGGAACCTTTCCATAAACACAACATGGGTGGTACGTAACACCAGTAAAATTGTATTTCTCATAGGAGGGCAATGGAATTCTATTTATTTATTTATTTTTTCCATTTGTATCCCGCCTTGCCAGAGATCTACCTTGTACCGCTTCTTAATGTATTAGTTCTAAGCAGATTACTAAAATAAAGCTAGACTCCAGTTGAGTGGCTGTGAAAATCTATCACAGATGCATAAAGTTTTGCAGCTAAAACAGTAACCGGTCTACTATTAGTGTTAAGTCTACTATTATCTTCTAATAAAAGAGGTAATGTCTGCATATGATGTATGGAATTTTGAGATTCAGATTTAAATACCAGTAGGATGACTAAACTGAATGTCATCCCAAATCCATTGCTCTTGGTATTAGGATTTTTCAAGGATAAAAAAACCCTTATACTCTTACTGTACTAGAAGATTACAAATTCTAAAGAAATGGAAAGCCACCTTTGTGTTGAGTCATGGTGCCAGACAGAGCCTAATGAGGCACTGAAGTTAACTTTTCATTTACAGTGCATGAAATCTTACTCGTATTTCTGATATATTGATTGAAAAAAGAATGTTTTTTTTATGTTCTCTGTTAATGAAAGTCTGCCATTTTTAGACACTCTTCAAAGGTAAATCTGTTTCTGCAGATATCATTGCTGGTTAACTGGAATTCAAATGCCCTGAAGTCACACCATCATCCTTGGTTTGCATTTGGATAATGGCCTAGCGCTGCATTTTGTATAATGTACTTAATGCTTTGACAGTATTCTTGTTTACTGGTTACTTAAATAATTTTGGGGGGCTGTGGTGGCTCAGAGGTTAAGATGCTGAGCTGCAGACTGGAAAGTCTGCAATTTGGCAGTTCGAGACTGTAGGGCCGCGTGACGGAGTGAGCTCCCGTCTCTGGCCCCAGATCCTGCCAACCTAGCAGTTCAAAAACAAGAAATTGCAGGTAGATAAATAGGTACTACTTCGGTGGAAGGTAACAGCGTTCTGTGCGCCTCGGCGTTTAGTCATGCCAGCCACATGACCATGGAGAAGTCTTCAGAGGGTGCTGGCTCTTCGGCTTGGAAACAGAGATGAGCCCTGCCCCCTAGGGTCGGATTCGACTGGCTTTCGAGCAAGGGAAACCCTTCACCTTTTAAAATAATTTTTATTTGTAAGAAACTCCTGTCAATTACTTAGTTTGTGTTTGTCTTGTTTGAAAAACGAAAAATAATTTAAAAATGCGACAAATGTGTAAACCGAAACCTGGCAATATTGAGATTATTCTGCCCTGCCTTTCACTTCAATGTCAGAGAAGAAGGTTCTGGGTCTAGGAAGAAAGGATTATGTTTTAACATTCTCCCCCTTTGCTCTGTAATAGCCAATTCTTGCTCAGTTACAGTACCTTTTGTGCAACCAGTTAATCTCCACTATGAGTCAAGACAGTCTTCTTTTTATGAATATAGTGCTCATTTTGCACCCATGTAAAAAGTCTATCTTGGCTCATGGGTACTAAGATGCAAGGAACAGAGACAGAAAAAACATTAAGTCCTTAATTTGGGAAAGATGAAAAAACAATGTGGGGCTGTGGCTCTGTGGAAGAGCCTCCGCTTTGTATGCAGAAGGTCCTTGGTTCAATCCTCAGCATCTCCAGTTACAAGGACCAGGTAGGAAGTGACATGAAAGACCTCTGCCTGAGACCCTGGAAAGCAGCTGTCAGTCTGGGTAGATGAGACTGATCTTGATGGCCCAAGGATATGATTCAGTATAAGGTAACTTCATTCACTTTGTTGTTTCTAGAGAAGCGAAACAGGCCTACATCTCAGCAAGCATCTAGTGGTAGGAAGTAAAAAAAGGTTCTTGTTTCTGTTGGAGGTTGTTGGGAAAACTCTGGAGAAGCGAGTTCCTCACTGAAGTCTAGCTACTTGGGACCTGGGAAAGCTAGGAAAATTTCTACCACAATGATAGAACAATGGTGCCTGAAGAGATCAAGCTGACAAACATTCCATTGTGCAGGTCAGAATTCAGAACTGATTGCAAAGGTGTAGCCATGTTTACTGTAAATAACAGAAGGCCGGTAGCACCTTAAAAACTAACACTCTAATCCGAAACCTATTTACTCAGAAGTAGGCTAAGTTCATCAGACTTACATCCTGGCAAGCGTGCTTGGAATTGCAGCCAATACCCAGGTAGAAATGGTTTGTTTCTGTTCCACTAAAATTAACTCCCAAGACTTCAGTTTTAAAACAAGCCAAATCTGTACAAAACCTAGGTCAGATTGGATTACAGGCTGATTTCTGAAGGACACATAATTTATATGTTAATTTTGGGGAAGGGCTTGTGCAGGTCAGAATTCAGAACTGATTGCAAAGGTGTAGCCATGTTTACTGTAAATAACAGAAGGCCTAATCCGAAACCTCTTTACTCAGAAGTAAGCTAAGTTCCATCAGACTTACATCCTGGCAAGCATGCTTGGAATTGCAGCCAATACCCAGGTAGAAATGGTTTGTTTCTGTTCCACTAAAATTAACTCCCAAGACTTCAGTTTTAAAACAAGCCAAATCTGTACAAAACCTAGGTCAGGTTGCATTACAGGCTGATTTCTGAAGGACACATAATTTATATGTTAATTTTGGGGAAGGGAGGAGACCTGCTATATAATTAAGATACACACTTCATAACACACTTCTTATATGTTTCACGATTCTTGTAACAGTAATGAAGTGGCTGAAATACAATTCAAAACATGAGAACAATGATTTGCACCCTTCCAGTTTTCAGAAAAAATGGCTGACAAGACACTGTAGATTGTATGATAGTCCAGGTAATGAAAACAGCAAGTAATTTACCTGGTTTCACTCAAGCTCAAGATTTAAGAACAAATTTAGAGTCCGGTGACACCTTTAAGACCAACAAAGTTTGTTCAGCCCGTCTACAAATTTGAACCTTACCTACCATCCCAATGTATTTGAAAAAGTGTGCATGCACCATGAAAGCTCATACCTAGAATAAAACTTTGTTGGTCTTAAAGGTGCCGCTGGACTTTAAATCTGTCCTACTGCTTCAGACCAACACGGCTGACCACCTGGATCTATCAAGATTTAAGACACATTCAAAGATCAGGATTAATGTAACTGAACAATGTGCTGAACTTTGCGTGCAGAAATGCATAGCTGTCTGGTGTAAGGCAAGCTGAAATAAATAATGGGAACTGAAAACAAAGAGAAGGTAAAACTGGATAATTAACTGCATGTTTTTTGACACCGCCCACAACAAACCTCTAGTCCAGTTAGCAAACTTTGCAATGTGATACCAATGGTATCAACAACTGCATTGTGACATGGGAATTACCATGAAACGATTCTGTTTGCTTTCAACATTATACAAGACAACTCAAGCCAGTCAGCGGGCCAAAACACTGAACTGCTCACACTCTATTTCATGCAGCATGTATTGCGATTCCTAGCAATCTTTGAAGAGAACCAATGGCGTACTGTGTGTCAAAAGAAAAGATTCAGTGGCAACACACATTACTACAATATTCTCCAATTGGTACAATATTCCTGTAGCAACTAAGATGACAAATTCCCCACAGTGGAACAAAGCTGTGAGTACCAAGTCTGGCTTTCACCGTATTATTACATGACAAATAAACCACTAGGCCTATTCTGCTTACACCTCTCCTCCCCCCTGGACTGTGTACCGCTTGATCCTGCTAAAGTGGGACTAGCCAGGTTTGGTAATGGCCCACCCCGTTAGCAATGTATGAGGACATCAAAGAAAACCAAAACAAAATAGAACAGAGCAAGGAAAATTCGTGATTCACAAGGGACAGGGCATCTCTTACACCCTGAGGAATCTCTAAAATATGCCATAAAACTGTGACACAAGTCTCACCCCATTCTTAAGAGCCAGTTTGGTGTAGTGGTTAAGTGCGCGGACTCTAATCTGGGATGACCTTGGGCAAGCCATAGTTCTGGCACATCTGTTCTTGAAAAAGAGCAGTTTCTGTCAAGAGTTTTTTCAGCCCCACCTACCTCACAGGGTGTCTGTTGCGGGGAGGGGAAAGGAATTTTTAAGCCGCTCTGAGACACCTTTGGGTAGTGAAGGGCGGGGTATAAATCCAATCTCCTCTTCTTCTTCAATCTCTTAAGGCTACTTCCCTTGGTCACTTCATGGTAGGCGAGGCACACTAAACTGTAGTTGTAGGAGTAGGAAGTGCCACGAAGTCGCACCCAACTTATGGCGACTCTGTATGGTTTCCAAGGCAACAGGTGAGCAGAGGTGGTTGGCCATTGCCCGCCTGTGCACAGTAACCCTGGGCTTCATTGGTGGTCTCCCATCCAAGTCCTAACTAGAGCCAAACCTGCTTGGTTTCTGAGATCTCATGAGATCAGGCTAACATAACTTAATTAACTAATCCTTAGAGGTAAAGGGTCCCTTGCTCGAAAGCCAGTCGAATCCAACTCTAGGGTTGCGGTGCTCATCTCCGTTTCAAAGCCGAAGAGCCAGCGCTATCCGAAGATGTTTCCGTGGTCATGTGGTCGGCATGACTAAACACCAAGGCGCACGGAACGCTGTTCCCTTCCCACCGAAGTGGTACCTATTTATCTACTTGCAATTTCTTGCTTTCGAACTGCTAGGTTGGCAGGAGCTGGAACTAGAGACGGGAGCTCACTCCGTCATGCGGCACACTCGGGTCTCGAACTGCTGAACTACCGACCTTCCACAGCCTGCAGTTCAGCATCTTAACCACTTGAGCCACTGTAGCTCCCTAATCCTTAGTGGGCTGCAAACTGTTGAAGAGGAGGCTGCAGTCCATCAGTGGACACACACACACACACACACACACACACACACACACACACCCACCCCAAGCCTGGATTAAATCCTGAATTGTTTTTCTGTTAGTATGTTCTGACTAAAGACATTTTAATCATTCTAGGTAACGTTTTACTGGTGTCTGTCTAGGACAGGGATGTCGAACTCATTTTTTATGAGAGCCGGATCTGACATAAATGAGATTTTGTTGGGCCGGGCCACGTGTGTCCTAAAATGTAATGCCAGGTAGCGGAGATGTAAACTTTATAAAGGACACAAACACAAAGATTTTTTTTAAACTTAAAATAAAAACATGCTTAAAACATTAGCTCTGTAAGCTGCAAACCTACTTTTGATTTATTGACATTCACCACAGAAATCTCATGCTCAGAGTTCTGACTCCAGGACCCAGGTTGAAACATGAAATGGCTGAATTATTAAGAGAGTCTGGCAAAGCAAGCTATGATGCAGCAGTAGCAGCAGAACTGGAAGCAGGAGATGGCCAGTTCCACTGCAGGCCTGATGGAAGCCCTCTTGGGGCCTGATCCGGCCCCTGGGCTGCATGTTTCACACCCCTGGTCTAGGTTTTTTACTAATCTCCTACTGATGAAATGATTTCATCAAGTTTCCCTCTGCTAAAAAAAGCCCACACACAAACACAGGCACGAACCCCCCCCACACACCAGCCTGCTGGTCACATTGGGACTTTTACCTGGTAAAGTACTAATTGCCTCTCAAGAGGTTTCTGTTCCATTTTTCACCATGCTAAGCATGTAATAGTGCTTTATTTCTTTATTCAGCCACTGTGCTGCATTCAAGGACCTGAAGAGGCAAAATAGTTAATTATCACTTACACTAGGTGTGCTACTAATTCAATCTTTTTTTAACGTCAACGTGTTGTCCAAATTGTTACACAGTAGTAGAAAGCCATTACGAGACCAAAGTTATTGAGACGATAAACTTGTATCATGGAGGCCATCTACAAGCCAGTTTGGTGTAGTGGTTAAGTGAGCGGACTCTAATTTGGGAGAACCAGGCTTGATTCCCCACTTCTCCACTTTTAGCTGCTGTATGACCCTGGGCAAGCCATAGTTCTGTCAGAGCTGTTCTCTCAAGGACAGTTCTAGAAAGAGCACTCTCAGCCCCGCCTACCTCACAGGGTGTCTTTTGTGGGGAGAGGAAGGGAAAGGAGTTTGTAAGCCGCTCTGAGTGAAGGGCGGGGTATAAATCCAATCTCCCCCCCTTCAAGTAGATGATCGTATGACATTTTGACTGCAAAATGTAACTATATGAACTTATGTTTGTGTTTCTGTATAGTGGTGATGCTGTCTATGTGTGTCTATGCATTGTGTATTCAGGGACTGCTGTTTGGTTGTGTTGCTTTGTTCTGCATCTCATGCTTGCCTAGAAATAGGCTGGCCTGGGGCTGCCGTTGCACATACAGACCATGTGCTTCCCTGGAAAAGGTATCCCGTCCTGCATCAGGATAGAGGAGACACCGAGCCATTGCACCCACTTGGAGAGTTATGGAAAATCCCCCAGCGAACCCCGACATCACCGGAATGCCAGGAATCACGTAACCCTCTGCACCTAATCTGGTTTGGAGATCTGAAGACAATAGCATTTATGGCCTTGGAGCAGGCACCAGATCTGCAAGTCAAGAGGTGTCCATGGGAACGGAAGATTCACACCTCACCAAAAGGCACCTTTGATGTAGGGATAGGATCTGCATATTGCCACCACCCCTTAGAAGAGCATCATCCCCTCGTCACCCCCTCTTCATCCAGTAGTGATAGTTTAGAGGACGGGTTTGATAGTTTATGGCTGGATAGCACATGCCCCAAAAAGAGTTTATTTAAGGAGAAACTCTCCTTTGTCTCTCTGGTTAACCCACCTTCCCCATAGCAGTGCACTAAGGTGCTACAAGTGACTCTACTACCTAAGTTCTCCGGAGTCGCGACCCAGAGAGCTCACACGTGGTTTGGCTGGTCCTACCTGTGTGCCTTGGAGTTCACAAGCTGCTGCTTTCGGCTGCCCATCCTTCCAAGGAGGAGAGTTCTTCCTCAGCTGGACCTCAGATGAGTATAGCCGTGCCCCATTGTGTCATCCCCATTTTGATGCTTTTGTTATTTTCTATGCTGTAATTGTTCTGATGCACTATTGTAACTAAGGAGCTTGTATAACTGTGTGTGTGATTCTGATTTTGTATGACTGCAGAAACCTTGAGTAAAGACAACATTTATTCTTAATCCTAGCGTGTTGTCTCACTTCCTGGGATATAGCGAGCGTCTCATTGGCCATCTGACCTCTGTATAGACTGGTATAGAACTTACGCACAGCCACAACCACCCAACTTCCTTGGTAGATAACTTGGATTGGGTCTCCAGGAATTTCCTGGAGAAGTTGGCATAACAAAAAGGAGGCCCCTCCACTCAAAACATTCCTTCCATATAGAAAACCTGTCCACTGGGAAGAAGGTTCCAGCCTGAACTACTTGTTTTGTAAGTGAGTGGAACCCTTTTGTATGACAAAGCACTCAGTCAT
>NW_015174897.1:101110-111343 GCF_001447785.1 Gekko japonicus | reverse complement strand
TAGGGTTAGATCCAGCCTAAACTGGCAACTTCCACAGATTCCTCCTTGCCACTCTAGACCCCCCCCTGCCTCCATCACACCGTTCATCAGATCTTCCTAAACCCAAGGAGCCGCATTCCATGGAGATCAGTGGGCTGTATGGTAATGGGGAAGAGGTAGGGCATTTCCATTCCACTGCTGAAAATTTCAGTTTGGATTCAGCCTTTAAGACAGAAGTTAGCATTAGGACCAGAGTTCCCTCTAAGCAGAGTTAGTGTGAGCTAGCTCATTGTTTTTTAGCCTCTGGCTCACACATTTTTGTCTTCGCTCAGGAAGGATGACTCCAGCGCAAACTAATTTATGCACTAGCCAAATCACCTGCTCACAACTTTAATGCTAGTAGCTCACAAAGTAGAATTTTTGCTCAGAGGACTCCATAGCTTAGAGGGAACATTGATTAGGACCAGGATTAATGTAAGATTAATTATACACCATCTCCGTATAACAGGAGGAGGAGACTGGATTTATACCCGCCCTTCACTCGGAGTCTCAGAGCAGCTTACAAACTCCTTTCCCTTCCCCTCCCCACAACAGACACCCTGTGAGGTAGGTGGGGCTGAGAGAACTCTGACAGAAACTGCTCTTTTTCAAGAATAGCTGTGCCAGAACTATGGCTTGCCCAAAGTCACCCAGCAGGTACAGATGGAGGAGTGGGGAATCGAACCCAGTTCTCCCAGATTAGAGGCCGCACACTTAACCACTACACCAAACTGAAAAGGTAGCATAAGTATAAACAAAGGACTATAGGGAACTGGGACCCAAGGAATGATCCAGCTTCAGTGAAAACTACTTCATGTTTCCACAGATAAAGCTTATTAGTTGCGCTGTGTCACAAAACAGTAGATACAATAGGATTCATTTCTGCAGAACATGTGCCTCTTGACAAGGAGGTTTCCTTTAACACAGGAAAAGTACAGTATTTAAACTGAAAGTGACATGCCTTGAGAGATTCTGATGTGCAGTATAGAGCAGTGGCTCTTTCCAAGATGTAAATATAGACCACGTACGACTTATTCAGGTAACATTTCACCCAATACTTCATTGCATTTCATACCCCTTTGTTCCTTCTTCAGAAGCCATCAACCCACTGATAAGTTCTCTAGTGCCTATGGATGACAGGCTGTAAAATTACAGCCTCCATCTGTCTTTGCTTTGTCTTTGTGTCTATGGAGGACACGTTCTTGGATGAGGGCCATCTATACTCTCCTCCCTACTGTGACAACTTTAAGGTCCAATAATGCTATAAAAGTTTCTTTAAAACTATATTATATACCACTTTCTACCAAGGACCTCAGAGCCCAAGGTGTGTAACAATCTACAAAACAATTAAATATAAACATTAAAAACAGCAAACACGCAATGCCTTAAAACCATATTAAAAACCAGTTGAAAAACACCTTATGCTCCAACTGGGAGTAGTATATCCTTCTAAATATTGTTCATTTTTAAAGAACAAAAAGATTCTTATATCACTTTATTGATCTTGCTAAAACACCAAGTTTCTTAATATTTTGCTAATAACTGCTTTCCCTTGCAGTCGAGTAAGCAATCCTGCAACCAGAGAGAAGGAAGTTAATAGAACAGAAAATTATTAGAACCATAAGGAGGGCTGATTGCTTGTTAGCATTTGATCAGCCTGTACAAGGTAAGCGTAATGTACTTTTAATTTCCTCTCATAAAGTATTAAACTCAGCACCCCAAGCAAGCAAGGACATAAACAGACCACAAAACAGAAACATTCGATTTGCCATTTCAGAACATCTATTCGAGGTCTTAATTAGCGGAATCATTTTTTTCCAGTTTACACATTTCAACCACGATGTTGTATGCGTTTATTCGGATATGAAAATCTGCCTGGACGGAGTTCAGCAGATCTGAGCCTGTGCTTCCCTGTCTGCATTTTATCAGAAAACAAAGAAACCACAGCAAACACATTTTATGACTATGATGAACAATGGTAGGACTGAAGTCAACTGCAACATTTAAAGAAGCCCCCCTTTTAGATTTCTATTTAACTCTATTTTTTTATTTAAAAATCTGTTATATTAAATAGCAATGAAAAAGGCTAGTTTAAAATTATACCTGAATGTTATAAAAACATTTAATTCTAAACTCAAGATACTTCAATACTGAATCCATAACCCTCCACTGAATCCACTGGGCCTTCTAAGTAAATATGTATATGATTCACTATGCAATCTCATGTTCTGATATTTCCTGCTACAATCCTATGACTTGAGAGCAAGGGCCACTGAATTTGGCAGGGGTACCTTCTGATCTGCCATCTTGTGACAGGTTCTGCTTCCATATCACCATGCTGCCAACTTGAACTCGACTGATCCCTACAACGCGTCACATAATTACTGCTGTGCCAGCGATATGAACATTTTCTGCGTTTGCTCAGCCCTGGAAGGTTCTGGGCACAGAGCGTTCACGTTAATTATCTTTCCCAGCATCTTTACTTGCGTACCAAGAACCCAACATCAGCCTTTAATTTCACAACTGCTTCTCTAATTTTGCAATGCAGAAGAAACCTGGCTAGTAGTATTAAAAATTGTCCTGAGTTGTGTGCATGCATTAATTGTTACGGCAACCAACTGGTGAGCTCATTCAGGAAACATATACATTATAAAATTCAAAGCATGGTTTAAACTGACCCTCTCTCGGTAAGAAATCAATTGCCTTGATTTGAATCCATTCTCACAATTCAGCCTACCCAGTCATGACAGCCCAGTGAGATGTCATGACTCATTAGGACTACAGCCTACCAGACTGATTCTCTCATATTTCACAGTACTTTATTCCAGTTTATAGTGACCAGATGTTACCAATAAACTCACAGTGAGAATTTCAAAAACTTAAACCGATGTTTATAATAAAACCCACAAATCAACCCTGTGATTCACAAATGCAAGGACTGTGTAGATCTTTCCCCTGTTTCTCTCCCCACCAGTCCTATCTGACACTGGAAATGTTTATTTCAGGGTCATGGGACCAATGCTCCCTCTAAGCTGTGGAGTCTTGTGAGCAGAAATCCTACTTTGTGAGCTACTGGCATTAACATTGTGAGCGAGAGATTTGGCTACTGCATAAATTAGTTTGTTCTGGAGCCCTCCTTCCCTGAGCGAAGACAAAAATGTGTGAGCTGGAGGCTAAAAAACGGTGAGCTAGCTCACACTAACTCAGCTTAGAGGAAACACTGCACAGGACCCCTGGTGACTACCAGTCAAGTAGATTGGGATGCTATAGTGGGGAGGGGATGAAGTCGCCCTTCCTTCCTCTTCTACCAATGGGGCTATTAGTGCATGCAGGTCCTGTAATCTCAGCGATACATTTTCCCATGGGTTAGAAAGAACTGTGCTGAAGGAAAGGAACATGGCCAACATTTGTGGCCATCAGCGCCTTCCACTGAAAGTTAACTGGATCCAACCCAGAGGTCATTTCGGGGGGGGGAACGCGGGGGAACACAGTTCCCCCGGGTGAGGTGCAGGGGGGCGGGGCACATGACGAAGCCCTGCCCCCTGCTTCCGGCCACCCCGCTTCCAGCCCTCATTCAGCCAGGAGGAGGCAGGAGAAGAGGGAGGGTAAGTTGCTTCCCCCCCGCCTCTCCCCACCCCTGCCTGCCTGGGGCCAGGGAGGGCCTTGGCGGGGCTTCCTCGCACTCCCGCTGGCCTTGCAGGTCCACCGCCGGGGGGCCCTGATGTTAGGGGGTGTGGCATATGCTAATGAGTTATGCTAATGAGTTCCCCTAGCTCTTTTTCTATGAAATGGCCCCTGATCCAACCCATTTATTTCAGAAATACAGGTTGAACGGAAGAGTGGTAAACAGTAGCTAATTACTACCAAGCATAAAGTTCTCTCTCCTTGTTTCTTCTTTATGCCATATGTATGATTACTGACATACACCCATCATTAGGTGGAAGAAAATCCCTCCAACTTCAATGGGGCTTGTTTCCAAGCACGAATGCTGAAACAAAAAACTAGCCGTGATTTCCCCTTTCACTCTCAACACAATGATGGTATCTTAAAAGTATATCAAGTTGCCTGCCGATGTATTAAATACCAAGCATGTTAACTTGGAAAATGCTAGAAACTAAGCATTCACCCACATTCTCCAGTAACTGTATCAGGATGGCCACAATTATTAGAACAAAAGTCTACTGCCACCATAAAAGACTTAAAAAAATATATATATAATACCACACACACACATTTATTTCAGCATGAGCTTTCGTGAGTCAGAGCTCACTTCTTCAGAGGCTATGAAAAGGACATTCCATAGTTTTAGAAGGGAAATTACAGAAGGGGGCAGGGAGGAAGGAGTTGGGGGCAGGTAAGAGAAAAGGTGTCAAACATGCAGCCCGGGGGCCACATCAGGCCCCCAGAGGGCTTCCCTAAGGCCCACACTGGAACTGGCCATCTCCTGCTTCCAGTTCTGTTGCTGCTGCTGCATCATAGCTTACTTTGCCAGACTCTCTCAATCGCTCAATCATTTCAGTTTTCCCCTGGGTCCTAGACTCAGAACTCTGAGCATGAGATTTCTGTGGTGAATGTCAATAAATCAAAAGTAGGTTTGCAGCTTACAGATACACACTTGATACACACTTGAATAGCATACTCAAGATTGCAAGAGCACAGACATCTTAACGTAATAGTTCAGAGCAAGAGGTGTCAGTTACCAGATACTGTTAAATAAACAAAATATTGCAAAAGAATGTTAATGTTGTACGCATGTTTTTATTTTGAGAAAAAAAATATATTTGTGTTTGTGTCCTTTATAAAGTTTATATCTCCGCTACCTGGCATTACATTTTGTGACACACACGGCCCGGCCCAAGGAGGTCTCATTTATGTCAGATCTGGCCCTCATAACAAATTAGTTCGACACCCCACGGTAAGAGGCTTGGTGCAAATCCCAGCACAAAACCTTCTGGTGTGATTTAACTATATAAGGGACTGGAATGGATTATGTTGTTACACATCATGGATGATGAGAGGTCAGAGGGTCTAGCTTCTTTCATCATTCTACCTAGGCCAAGAACCTTGCTACGCTTCACTCAACCTCTCTCTCCTTGCTTTCTGCGATATTCCACTCCCTAGTCTGCCTCCTCTGCTCTCTGTTCCTCTCTCAAAAGCCTCCTCCCACACCCTCTCTTTTCATACTCTGCCCCAACCTCCCACCTTGCAGCAGGGTACAAAACCTGATTGTGCTTTCTTGCTGTCACTGCATGTCGCTCAGATAAGGAAAGTGGAAAAGGGGAAAGCTACTTCTTTGTACGTACACTAGGGAGACGAGTTCTAGAAAGTTCGCTGTTCACTTCCTTGAATGACAGGAAACTTCACGGTAGTTCACAAAGGCGCAACTGGTTACCATCCTCCCTCTATAATTGACATCATCTACTCAAAGACAAAAGTCTTTAAAAAGTTTTTTTTTTTAAATTACTATGAAAGCAGGATGCCATCTAATGGAAGGAAAGAACACTGGTATCACATCTCAGATGCAGGATCTATCCCCATAGTTATTATCAGTCTGCAACTGTCACAAATAAACAACGGAAATACAGTTTTCTCTAAGCAAAGGGCTGCGGTGCGCGACTACAAAATGTGACTACAGACCCTCATTGTCTAATCTATCATGATCTCCAAGTAGGAACTGCAAGATTCAAAAGTACAATAAACACAAGAGTTCCCTAACGCGGTGAAGACTCCCCATTCTTATTCAAGACTTTGCATTACCTAGGTGAATTCCACAGTTAATCATTAACCTACCCCAAGTTAGATTATTATTTGGAGGTCAGTCTAAGGGAATTTGAATTACTTTCTCTAACACGTTAGAGGTACAGTTAACAAATCCTATATTCAAATACGGGGACACTGGAAGCGGGTGATTTAAAGCCCCTTCCCCGATGTTTGTTGATGTATCACTTAAGCACTGGGGAAATGTTTGATGTCATCCTTAACCAAGATCAGAGGTACCTTTTTCAGAACTGTAGGCATGACTGTGTGGAAGTAGACATTATAACCAGCCTAAAGTCTCACAGCAGTATTTTAAAGGAAGTGGCGGGGCAAATCAAATTAAACATCCCCCACAGCACTGTAGCACCCCAGCTAAAATAAATGAAAACGCTTCATCCCCCCCTACAATTAATCAATCTCATTACAGGCACTCCTACATATATTAAAAACAACTCTGACCTAGCACCAGAGGGGAATTCCCTGTGTAGATGTTAGTCTCAATTTCTGCCCATAAATAATCCAGTTGCGAATACTTCCTTTCTCAAAGTCTGAGGGCAGGAACTCAACCTAAAAACCTCAGAGTTTTAAGAATGTCCCTGCCCCCATTTATTGTGCAGACACTAGAAATTCTGCATTAATTACTATGGACAAGAGCATACTATTCAGAGCCAAGCTTCTTTTAGGGTTGCCAGTTTGCTTTTTCACCACAATGCATCAATAACATCAGAAGATAATGCAGTTTAAGGGGGACCCAACGCCAATCCCCCTTAATCTGTGACTACGGGACCCTGAACAAGTCTCAAAGCTGCTTGCTTTCACACGTGTCGTTTCAGTATCTAACACCAGCAAAACACTGCCCAAACTTTCCTTTATTCACCTTTGCCTCTGTGCTGTTTCCAAATCCCCTCCTCTCCAAACACCCCCCTGCTGCTCAAATATTTGGCATTATCATGTGTGTGCGTCTCTCTGTATAGGTAAACTAAACATTGCCTGAGTATAAGTTCAGGGCGAATTATAATTTGACTGGACAGTAGATGGTCCTGGGGAAGAGAGAATATATTAAAGACGAGAGGGGGAAACCTGAAAAGAACAAGACACCAGACCAAATATAGGCTCTGCTTCCCTAAATATTAATCCCATTCCAACTCTCATCGTTGGCTTTTCAGACACAGCACCTGAGAGGTTAATTCCCTAGCTTTGTATCTTGCAAACTTTGACGCAACATCTGCCAAAAGCCACTGCCTGGGCTGGAACTTTCCACATCCAACTGAGGCAGTCTGCAAACACCGGGGGTGTGGTGGAAATGAAGAGCAGAGCCTCTGAAATAGGCTGAGCATGAGGAAGAGCAACGTGTGTGAGAGACCTCAGCTGGACAAACCCCTGGTCACCACAAGCACATCGGGAAGGTTGACAAATGTTGCTTTCCCGGGTTTGAGCAACTGGGCTTTAGTCGTCAACGTTTTATTCCAGTATTAAGTATCTTCCCTAGGGTGAGTGCCACTGCGTCCGAAAAAGAGGGCTCTAGTCCTCAACCAAAGCTGTTGTGGAGTACACTTTTCCAGAGGCAATGGCTCTCGTCCAGGAACGACTATTACCTGTACTCAAGACCTGTAGGTCAGAGTAAAGGAAGGAAGGAAGGCTAAAACCCATACTAGACGCCACTTCAGATGCAAACTGCTCTTGTCTAATAAGGAATAAACGCTGAGCAAAGTCCACATCTTCACATGCAACAGCTCTCTTCCAGAAATCTGTACTCAAGACCTGCAGGTCAGGAAAAGAAAGACTAAAATCTGTACTAGCTGCCACTTCAGATACAATCGCTCTTGTCCAGGAAGTTATAAAATGTGGAGCAGAGTCCACTTTTTTTAGATGCAACTGCTTCCCTTCGAGGAAGGAATGAAACCTGAACTAGGCGCCTCTTCAAATGCAAACTGCTCTTGTCTAATAAGGAATAAATATCGAGCGAAGCTCACTTCTTCAGATGCAATTGCTCTTGTCCAGAAAACACTAAAATCTGTGCTCGAGTCCTGTAAATCAGAGGAGTAGAGAAAGAAAGACTAAAATCTGCAGCAGACTCCCCTTCGTATGCAATTACTCTCCTCCAGGAAGGAATAAAATGGGGTCTAGACGCCACTTCAGATAAAAATTACTCTTGCCTAGGAAGACATAAATACGGAATAGAGCGCAGTTCTTCAGATGCAGTAGAAAAGAGCCAGAATCCAGTAGTACCTTAAAGACTAACAAAACATGTGGCAGGGGATGAGCTTTCCATGGCTGCGGTCACACGGGCAGGAAAATGCGCGTGCGCGGGAGGAAAAGGCGCGGGCGGGGGGGGGGGGGAGCGTGGCTGTTTGCTCCGGGGGTAAAATAATGTGCGGTTGCACAAGCAGGCATCCCGTGGTAGGGGGGAGGTGCCAATCACACCACAATCCTGCGTCGCGGCAAACGGGTGGTTTTTTTCCATACACCGACGTGTGTGCATGCCCTGTTGGGTGCTTGTGTGCATCCCGAGGGAAAAAAAACCACCTTTTTGCGAGGGGACAAGGGCGGGCGCTGGATGCCATGGGATTCCACCGGAAACATGATCATGCGCCCGCCCTTGCCCCGCGGTTTTCGGAAACTAGTACCTCCGATGTACTAGTTTTTTTACCGCGCATATTCGGAGTGAAGCCTCGGGTGAGCCACGGGAAGTCTACGCCTCCCAGATGTGGCGGTGAGATCGCGCCCGGAAAATCCGCCCATCTTCCGTCTCTCTAGCGTGCCTAATGCTCTGTGTGACCGCAGCCCGAGTCACTGCTCACTTTTTCAGATACCTGAAGTGAAGTATCCGAAGAAGTGAGCAGTGGCTCATAAAAGCTCTTCTCCTGCCACAAATTTTGTTAGTCTTTAAGGTGCCACTCTTGCTCTTTTCTACTGCTACAGACAGACTAACAGAGTTCTCCATCTCGATCTATCACATTCCAGCTGTCTCTGAAGAAGTGAGCAGTGGCTCCTCCCCTGCCACAAATGGTGTTAGTCTTTAAGGTACTACTGGACTCTTGTTCTTTTCTACATTCACATATTTTGTTAGTCTTTCAGGTGCTCCTGGACTCTTTCTCTTTTCTACTGCCACAAATTGTGTTAGTCTGTAAGGTGCTCCTGGATTCTTTCTTTTTTCTACTGCCACAAATTCTGTTAGTCTTTAAGGTGCTCCTGGACTCCATTGGACTCTTGCTCTTTTCTACTGCCACATGTTTTGTTAGTCTTTAAAGTGCTCCTGGACTCTGGCTCTTTTCTACTGCCACAGATTTTGTTATCCTTTAAGGTGCTCCCCCACTCTAGCTCTTTTCTCCTGCTTGCAGACAGGCTAACCCGGCACCCCAGTCTTGCTCTTTCTTCAGACGTAACTGAGCTCGTCCAGGAAAGGCACAAAATGCGGACTACTACACCCCCCACTTCTTCAGAGGTCGCTCGCTGCCCTCATCCAGGAAGAAATGAAGCATGGAGAGAGCACGCAGCCCACTTTCTTTCAGAAGCCAGGGCTCCCGCCCAGGAGAGGGAAGTGGGAAAACCCCCACAAAACCTCAAAGTTGGGTCCAGCTCAGAAGCGGCTACCACCCCCCACCAACGCTCCCTCTAAGCTGTGGGGTCCTGTCAGCAAAAATTCTCCTTTGTGAGCTCCTGGCATTAGTCGTGAGCCAGCGATTTGGCTGCTGCATAGATCAAGCTGGCTCTGGAGCCCATCCCTTCCTGAGCGGAGACAAAAAGGTGTGAGCCGGAGGCTAAAAAAACTGTGAGCCGGCTCACACTCACTCAGCTTAGGGGAAACACTGGTCCTCACCAATCCTCCCTCTAAACTTTAGAGTCTTGCGAGCAAAAATTCTACGTCGTGAGCTCCTGGCATTAACACAAATAATCAAGAAACTCCCAGAGTACGGGGCCGGGTGCATCTTGGCGCCCCTAAGGGCCGGCCCACTCTAGGCGATCGCCTAGTGAGTGAGCCGGCCCTGGTCCCCGAACAACCCTCCCTCTGAGCTTTGGAGTCTTGTGAGCAAAAATCCTCCTTGGTGAGCTCCTGGCATTAGCGATCTGGCCGCTGCGTGAATGAGTTTGCTCTGGAGCCTGAGCTGAGGCGAAAAGGTGTGAGCTGAGGGCTAAGAAAACAGTGATCCGGCTCACACTCACCCAGCTTAGGGGAAACACTGGCCCTCACCAATCCTCCCTCTAAACTTTGGAGTTCTGTGAGCCAAAATTCTCCTTTGTGAGCTTCCTGGCCTTAAAGTCGCGAGCCAGTGATTGGGCTGCTGCATAGATCAAGCTGGCTCTGGAGCCCGTCCCTTCCTGAGCGGAGACGAAAAGGCGTGAGCCGGCGGCTAAGAAAACGGTGAGCCGGCTCACACTCACTCAGCTTAGGGGGGACACTGGTCCCGAACATGGCTGGCCCCAGCTTATTTTGCACCCTAGGCGAGGATCCCTTCT
>NW_015174897.1:70581-99981 GCF_001447785.1 Gekko japonicus | reverse complement strand
CTCGGTTACAAAACACGTCGGGGGAGGTGTCGCCGTGGTGGGTGGAGGGAGGGAAAGGCCGGGGTCGGAGGGCGGGAGGGTTCTTCCCTTTTTACCCGCAGGTGTGGAAAGACGGGGAAGGGCGGGGGGAAAGCAGCGGGTTTTTCCTATATATTTTCCTCACACGCTTCTCTGTTTTGATGTAACACGCTTCTTCTTTTGGATTTTGGGGGCGGGGCGGGGGGTCGAATCCACACGTGCGCTGCTGCTGGGAGTTGCGTGTAAAGCCGAGCCGTCTGGAGACTCAGTGTTCCCCCCCTAAGCTGAGTTAGTGTGACTGTGCGACTGAACAACAACAACAACACCTCGCAGGTTTTTTTAGCCTCCAGCTCGCACATTTTTTAGCTCAGGGAAGGAGGGCTCCAAAGCAAACTGGTAAAGGTAAAGGTCTCCCTTGCTCGAAAGCCAGTCGGATCCGACTCTAGGGGTGCGGTGCTCATCTCCGTTTCCAAGCCGAAGAGCCAGTACTGTCCGAAGACGTTTTCCGTGGGCATGTGGCCGGCGTGACTAAACACCAAGGCTCATGGAACGCTGTTCCCTTCCCACCGAAGTGGTACCTATTTATCTACTTGCAATTTCTTGCTTTCGAACTGCTAGGTTGGCAGGAGCTGGAACTAGAGACGGGAGCTCACTCCGTCATGCGGCACCCGGGTCTCGAACTGCTGAACTACTGACCTTCCGCAGCCTGCAGTTCAGCGTCTTCACCACTGGAGCCACCGCAGCAAACTAATTTATACCAAATGGCTAGCTCACAACTTTAATGCCAGGAGCTCACAAAGTAGGATTTTTGCTCACAAGACTCCACAGCTTAGAGGGAGCGTTGATGCTGGACTTTAGTCCTGTCTCTCCCCCTTCCCCTAATGCAAAGTGGTTATGGAGAATGTCAAACACTGATTTGGGCTAATCTGCCTACTGGGCTTTCTTCTTGGCTGGTTTGCTCGCGACAGGTGACCCGTGCACGTGTGGATTTGGTCTTGCCAAAGGAGGAAGAAGAAGATGAAGAAAAAGGATTGGATTTATACCCCACCCTTCCCTTGGAGTCTCAGAGCAGCTTACGAACTCCTTTCC
The DNA here is from genome assembly GCF_001447785.1 of Gekko japonicus. Taxonomy (NCBI): domain Eukaryota; kingdom Metazoa; phylum Chordata; class Lepidosauria; order Squamata; family Gekkonidae; genus Gekko; species Gekko japonicus. The sequence goes on along the minus strand of NW_015174897.1, from coordinate 98,874 downwards.
TTTCCTCTCCCCACGACAGACACTCTGTGAGGTAGGCGGGGCTGAGAGAGCTCTTTCTAGAACTGCCCTTTCAAAGACAGCTCTTGTCAGAACTGTGGCTTGCCCAAGGTCATCCAGCAGCTGCAAGTGGAGGACTGGGGAAGCAGACCCGGTTCTCCCAGATTAGAGTCCGCACACTTAATCACTACACCAAACTGGAAGATGGGGAGGGCAGAATAAGTGAAATTAAACCGGGTGTGTGTGTTTTCCAATACCGCCATAAACAGATCACAGACACACATATGCCCGACATAGGGTTGCCAGCTTCCAGGTAGTGGAGTGGGTGGTGCTGGGTCGGTGGCAGGTTTTTTTGGGCCCTGGGAATTGGGGGGGCCTTTGCCCCTCCCCGCCTCCAATATACATACCTGCCTTTGCATCCTTCCTCTGCTTACTCAAAAGCCCTCCCACTGTGCTCACTCATGACCGCCCACAGTCCCTTTCTCCAGTGATGCCAGGCAGTATGTGACTATAGGAGTGCTACTGTTGTGGCTGCCGAAAGCGCCACCACCATAGACCACTTGCACTACCTTACCCAGCAGCACTGGGCATGGTAAGCAGCTCAGAGAGTGGTTTGTAGAGAAGAAGAAGAGATTGGATTGATACCCCGCCCTTCACTACCCAAAGGAGTCTCAGAGGGGCTTACAGTCTCCTTCCTTTCCCCACAGCAGACACCCTGTGAGGTAGGTGGGGCTGAGAGAGCTCTCTTGAGAACTGCCCTTGAGAGAACAGCTCCGAGAGAACTTGTGACTTGACCCAGGGTCACACCAGCAGCTGCATGTGGAGGAGTGGGGAATCAAACCCCGTTCTCTCAGATTCGAGTCCGTGCTCTTAACCACGACACCAGACTGGGAGGTGTGGTTTCCAACCTCCAGCTCAGATCTCCTGGGATTACAACTGATCTCCAGGCAACAGAGGTCAGTTCACCTGGAGAAAGCGACCACTTCGGAAGGTGGACTCTGTGGCCTTATACCCTGCTTCCCCAAACCCCGCCCTCTTCAGGCTTCACCCCCCCCCCCCAAATCTCCAGGTATTTCCCAACCCGGACCTGACGAACCTTGACTGACATAAGCTTTCTCTGACTGGGAGAGCAAGTCAGCTTCCTTATCTATGGAGGCCCTGTGAGTAGGAAAGGAAGGTGTGGGTCGGTCGGAGTTTGGCCCAGACAGGAGAAAGACCCCTGCCGTGTACACCTGCATATCCTGGGGGAGGTCGTCAGAATGGAGCAGCCATCCCTAGTACGTTCCCAGCTGTAGACCTGCATCCTGACATCGTATATAGTTCAAACCTCTCTGCAGTGCTCGTTTTTTTAAGGGAGCGATCTAAGGCGGTCAACTCGAAGTAAGTCCTGTTTCCTTCCGTTGGGTTTACACCTAGGAAAATGCCCTACGGATTGCTCCTCCCCCCTCCCTCCTCTGCCATCAACGCGACTTAATGCCTCAGTTTTTTCCACCCACAGCCTGCCTAATTACACACACAAGCAATTAGTGCGTCAAAACAACCAGCCTCCTCTCGGGGATTTATTGGGAGTATCTTCTGGTTGAGAATGCAGCGCATAACGCTAACTAACGTTTCCCACAAGAAATCCCACCCTGGTTCTCTCTCTCTCTCTCTCTCTCTCAGCAAGATGACATTCGATTCCTGCGGCTATTCTGGAAGCTGCCAGGCACCTGCTAGGTCTCATTCCCACGAAATCAGGGTAATCTTTCTGTTTCGACTGGAGGGAGAGAATAATTCAGATTTCCATAGACAAGGGGCTAGACTAGAGAGAGAGTGGGTAAAATTCAGGGACCCAATCCAGTTCTGGCATGCCTTTGAGCTCCCAATGGCTCCAGAAATGTCACGTTGACAGCAAAGCTGTGCTTCTTCTAAAAACATCAATAATTTATGCAAACTTAAAAATGGGGCTTGTGCCAAACTTTTTGAGTTGGCAGAATGTTCTACCATCCTGTGCTCTACAGTCTCGTTTAAGGCTCCGTTCAGATGAATGTTTTGTGGGCTGATCGACCATATCTTTTAATCAAGTTTTTATGCTACCCCCACCCTCGCCCTTGGACTGACTTAAGATAGCTTACAAAATAAAACATAATGAAAACAAACTATTACAGGTTATTAATTAAAATGCAGCATTATACGCCCAGACATAGCATTAAAAACATGGACCATTCAGCAGTTTAAAACAACAATTTCAGATTAAAAGCACACTAAAATGGTGTGAAAAGAAGATAGAAGGATTTGGGTGGGTAGCCGTGTTGGTCTGAAGCAACAGAACAAAGTGGCACCTTTAAGACCAACAAAGTTTTATTCTGGGTATAAAGCTTTCGTGTGCATGTACACTTTTCCAGACACTGATATCTGAAGAAGCGTGCATGCACACAAACGTTTATACCCAGAATTAAACCTTGTTGGTCTTAAAGGTGCCACTGGATTCTAAATTTTGTTCCCTTAATTCTAACTCTGACTGAACAGGAACATTTCGGCCTGGAGCCTACAAGAGAGCAGTGTAGGTGCCAGCTGAGTCTCAAGGGGAAGGGCTTTCCATAAGTGAGGTGCCACCTCTGAAAAAGCCTGGCCTCTGGTTGCCACCCACCCCATCTCTGAAGACAGGGCTTTTGCGGCACATCTTAACCAGCAGACTGGACAGTGTTGGGGGCAGGCAGTCCTTTAGGGCAGGGGTGTCGAACTTTGTTACGAGGGCCGGATCTGTCATAAATGAGACCTTGTTGGGCCGGGCCATGCCTGTCATAAAATGTAATGCCAGGTAGCGGAGATGTAAACTTTATAAAGGACACAAACAAAGGTGTTTTTTTACTGAATTTGTTTTTAAAAAATGCTTAAAACATTAGCTCTGTAAGCTGCAAACCTACTTTTGATTTATTGACATTCACCGCAGAAATCTCATGCTCAGAGTTTTGAGTCCCAGGTTGAAACATGAAATGGCTGAGTGATTAAGAGAGTCCAGTGAAGCAAGCTATGATGCAGCAGCAGCAACAGCAGAACTGGAAGCAGGAGATGGCCAGTTCCACTGCAGGCCTGATGGAAGCCCTCTGGGGGCCTGAGTTGGCCCCCGGGCCGTATGTTTGATACCCCTGCTTTAGGGCCCCTGGCCTCAAGCCATTCATTGCTTTAAAGGTAAGAACCAGCACTTTTAATTGTGCCTGGAAATAAATGGGCAGCCAGTGGAGATCTTTCAGTACTGGGCTGATACGATCCCTGTCTCCTGCCCTGACAGTATCCTGGATGCTGCATTTTGAATCTCCTGAAGTTTCTGGACAGTTTTCAACAGCAGCCCTTACAATCCTGTGCAGAATGACTCTAGTCTTAAACCCATCCGGAGTAACTCTGCATAGGATCACACTTGACAAATCTCTATGATTGCATCTTAATGATTGCATCTTAATTTCGTTGTACTATGTACAATGACAATAAAGTATATTATTATAATATTATTATTATGAAGGAACTTAAGCTAGCAGCTGTTTCTTTTACACCATAGACAGGTAGGGTTGCGAGCTTCCAGGTGAGGCCTGGGGTTTTCCCAGAATTACAACTGATTTCCAGACTACAGCGATCAATTGCCCTGGAGGAAATGGCAGTTCTGGAAGATGGACTGGATGGCATCACATCCCCACTTAGAAGAAGAAGGGTTGGCCTTATATACTGCTCTTCACTACCCGAAGGCGTCTCAGAGCGGCTCACGATCTCCTTTCCCTTCCTCTCCCCACAACAGACACCCTGTGAGGTAGGTGCGGCTGAGAGAGCTCTGAGAGAAACTGCTCTTAAAAGAACAGCTCTGAGAGAATGTGTGACCAGTGTTCCCTCTAAGCTGAGTTAGCGTGAGGCAGCTCACAGTTTTTAAGCCTCCAGCTCACAGATTTTTGTCTTTACTCAGGAAGGAGGGCTCCAGAGCAAACTAATTTACGGAGTAGCCAAATCGCTTGCTCACACCTTTAATGCCAGTAGCTCACAAAGTAGAATTTTTGCTCACAAGACTCCGCAACTTAGAGAGAACATTGTTTGCGACTGACCCAAGCTGGCTTTCCTGTGGAGGAGGAGTGGGGAATCAAACCCAGTTCTCTAGATCAGAGTTTGCTGCTGGCTCTCTTAGCTCCCTCCCTTTTCCTAAACTCTACCCCCCAAGGGTTTTTCAAGCCAGAGATGGCAACCCAGTGGGTAGCACAGGATTTTATTCATTTATACCCTGCCTTTCCTGCCAACGGGGGGGGACCCAAGATGGTTTACATTGTTCTCCTCTCTTCCATTTTATCCTTACAACAACCCTGCAAGGTCAGTTAGGCTGACAGCATGTGACCGGCCCGTGGTCACCCAGCAAGCTTCCATGGTGGAGTGAGGATTCAAATCTGGAATTAGATAAGCATATGGAGCAGAGGTCCATCAGTGGCTATTAGCCACAAGGTATAGGTAGGGACTCTGGGGCAAGTGATGCTCTGTCTTCTTGGTGCTTGCGGGGGTCAACAGTGGGAGGGCTTCTAATGTCCTGGCCCCACTGGTGGACCTCCTGATGGCACTGGTATTTCTGGCCACTGTGTGACACAGAGTGTTGGACTGGATGGGCCTTTGGCCTGATCCAACATTGGCGTCTCTTATGTTCTTATGTTCCCAGATCCTAGTCAGACACTCAGACCACTAAGATCTCTCCAGTTTTTGATGTGACTTAACAGACGGGAGTATTTCTGGAAAGGAATTGATGGATAAGGGAACTGTTTCCCTTCCTGTATACATTTCCTTTGCTGTCACTTAACTGGCGCAGGGCAGGGACTGTCTTGGGTTGCTCAAGAGTTTGGGGCGAAGAGACAGAGCTGGGAAAGGGAAAGCATGCCGGCTCCAGGCAAGTGCCAGCCCAGGTGAGTGCTCAACTTCGAAACGAGAAGGCAAAAAAGCAGACTTCAGTTGGCGCAGGTTTTAGAGAAATTATCTGTTACAGCCTATGATGCTCTTACCTCTAAAATGCAATTCTGTAATACACCATAAGATTCAGAAGCTAGATTGATGTAATGTGCTTAAGAATACAGAGGTTTTAGCTTCTAGATATGACCCCCCCCCCCCCCGGTCCATTTGAAGTTGAGGTTTTCAACGTTCTGTCAAAAGAATGTGCTAGTCATGAAACCATTTTGGCAGACGCTTGCTCATGAAACACGGCTGCAGTTAACGGCCTTTGACAATCCTCCTGGCCCTGAGCGTGCTTACTCAGAGAAAACTCCCATTCCATTGAATTTAGTAATCTCACAGTGCTGTGCTTTCTCACTGGGATTTGTCCCATACGTGTATACTCGGAAGTAATGCCCCAGTCTATTCAGGGCAATGCACTTCCATGTCAACGTGCTTAGGATAGCAGCCCTGACGGAAAAAAAACACATATTTGGTTTTAAATACGGAAGGGCAGGTACGTTTACAGCTGTTGGAGGGTGGGGATGAGGTTAGTTTGCATTGCAGAGTCTGCAAGCCCCAATGTCAACAAAACACAGAGCGGGCAGAGTTTTCGGCTGAACCTGTTCGGCTCCCTCAGCAAGGTAGAAATATTGCCAGCAGCAAAGCACATCTCCAAAGTGTAACTTAGTTCGGCAGGGTGCCTATCTTTTAACTACCTGCATACAGGTTATCTAGTTTTTCAGGAGTCTGGCCACGGCGCAGGGATAAGTAGCTGCACCCATGTTTAGAAGATTACGTCCCAAGTCTTTGAAATATGACTGCGGAGAAGGCAGCGTGCTCGGTCCCACGAGAAACAATGGGTATGAGGCTTACCAGCCTCCAGATTGTGACTGGCGATCTCTCCTGGAATGACAAATGGTCTCCAGACAATAGAGGTCAGTTCCCCTGGAGAAAATGGATGCTTTGGAGGCGACTCTATGGCACGGTACCCCACTGAGGTCCCTTTCCTCCCCAGGCTCCATCCCCAAATCTCCAGGAGTTTCCCAACCCAACCTTTGGAAGGTGGGCTCTGTGGCCTTATAACCTGCCGAGGTCCTTCCCTGCCAAAACCCTTCCCTCCCCGGGCTCCAACCCCCCAAAAATCTCCAGGTATTTCCTGACCCAAAACTGGCAGTCCTAATAGCTACGAGCATTACCTGTACTATGCTCCAAATGAACCTCTCACGTGTTCACATTAGGGAGATGGCAGTAAAGCACTTTTAATTACACTACTAGTTAAAAATGTCACCTTTAATCTTAATCATTATGTAAAATTGGCACATTCATTCTTCAGACCCGGTAGTTGCACTAAGGTAATAATAGCATGAATGTAGTAGAGCAGGACGTCATCAGTACCATGCAATTTAATGGCACAATGTACAGTAATCCGCCCGCTAGAACTTTTGGCTCAGAGTAAAGATGAGGACTCAAACAGTAGTTGTCAAAGGAGCGGTTTTGTAAGAGTTAAAAAAGAAAACCTGGGCTTTGTTACAGACCAAGGTAGGTAGCTTGGGAAGCGAAGCACAGTTAATAAGAGAAGCTTATTTGCTTTGGTTTCCTTCCCATTTGGCTGTTTACGAACCCTTTTCAAGGCTGGGGCTCAAAGCATGTCTGTGGGATGTTTGCGCTTTTCCTTTTTGCATGGTAGACTGGGAAACACCCCTCCCCCCCCCGTAGTTTCAGCACAAGTGTACCATGTGATTGACTGAGTAGGGATGCCAGCCTCCAGGTGGGACCTGGGGATCCCCTGGAATTATGGCTCATCTCCAGACTACAGAGATCAGTTCCCCTGGAGGAAAGGGATGCTTTGGAGGGTGGACTCTATGGCACTGTACCCCACTGAGATCTCTGTCAGTGGGGTACAGTGGCTTTCTGGGGACAGCCAGTTTGGTGTAGTGGTTAAGTGCGCGGACTCTAATCTGGGAGGACCAGGTTTGATTCCCCACTGCTCCACTCGCAGCTGCTGGATGACCTTGGGCAAGCCATAGTTCTGTCAGGGCTATTCTCTCAAGGAGAGTTCTGGAAAGAGCTCTCTCAGCCCCACCCACCTCACAGGGTGTCTGTTGTGGGAAAGGGAAGGGAAAGGAGATTGTAAGCCGCTCTGAGACTCCGAGTGAAGGGCGGGGTATAAATCCAATCTCTTCTCCTTCCCCCCTAGGCTCCACCCCCAAATCTCCAGGAGTTTCCCAACCTAGATCTGGCAACCCTACACCCCCCCATCCAGTGGCCAAGGGGGACCTGGTAACCCTATGACTGAGAAAGAGGCAAGTCCTTCTTTGGCGTAAAGAAATTGTTACACGGTTGTCTGATAAAGGTTTGGGACTATTTATAATGAAGACTGTCATGTTGTTATCACAGTCGTGACCATCATCACCAGTGTCTACCCCACTTTCTTCCCTCGGCCAAGGCAGCTGACAGATAAACAATGAATAATAAAAACTCATTTTAAAGACCACTAAAGCCAACTAAAAACACATTGTTCAAACAGTTTAAAACCAAGTTAACACATACATACAATAAAATGCACAATCATTAAAAGAACAAATAATAAAAACAGGACAGGAAGGAGTAGTCACTGAAAGAATGCCAGACAGAACAAAAAAGTCTTCACTGGCTGCCGGAAGACAGCAACTGCAGTGACCAGGTGAGTGAATCTTTCTGGGGAGAGAGTTCCAGAGTTTTTCAATAGGAGAATATGAGCAGAAGGTATAACTATGAAGCTACTTGTTGAAATTCCCACATATCTCAGTGGGATTATTACAACGGCCATTTAAGAAGTTGGCATAGACTTTACAATTCCTCTCAGTTTGACTGTATACCATTTGAGTTTCCACTACAAAGGGCAGGTTTTGTTGTTCAGTCGCACAGTCGAGTCCGACTCTTCGCGACCCCCATAGACCAGATCACGCCAGGCCCTCCTGTCTTCCGCTGTCCTCTGAAGTTTGCTCAATTTCATGTTCGTTCGGGCGGGGTTTGAAGAGGGACCTCAGCCGGGGATAATGCCACAGAGTCACACATGAAGCAGACCATCAGTCTATCAAGCTCAGTACTGTCTACCCAGACCGGCCTCCAGGGTCAGTACTGTCTCCAAGGTCAGTACTGTCTACCCAGACCGACCTCCAGGGTCTTGGGGGGAGGTCTTTGCTATCACATGTAGAAGGTTTGGAGAACCGGAGAATCCTTCTACGGAGTTGTTTGACTTGTGCAGTGTAGCACTGTGAGCTTTGGTTCCAGGAAAAATAAGTTGCCTGAAGAAGAATTTCTCGAAACACGCAACTTTTGCCTGGGAGGCGTGTTGCTTTGACGCTTGCTGTATCTCTTTTCGGAAAGCAAAACAGCCTGCAACGCTGGCATTGGCCACTGCTGCATCTCTCATCAGTCTCTCATCGGAAAGCAAGATAGTCTACAGCAGTGAATACTATCTGTATGCTTGTTTCTGTAACTGATATGTATCGTTCTTTAGGTTTTTGTTATCGTTGTTGTTGTTCAGTCGCACAGTCGAGTCCAACTTTTGCCGTCCCCGTCTTCTTTGGCCTTCAATCTTTCCCAGCATCAGGGTCTTCTCTAGTGAGTGCTCCCTTCTCATTTGGTGGCCAAAGTATTTGAGCTTCATTTTCATTATCTGGCCTTCCAGGGAACAGTCAGGGTTGATTTCTTTTAGGATTGACTGATTTGATCTTTTTGCAGTCCAAGGGACTCTCAAGAGTCTTCTCCAGCACCATAGTTCAAAAGAATCTATTCTTCGGCGCTCGGCCTTCCTTATAGTCCAACTCTCGCAGCCATACATGACTACTGGGAATACCATTGCTTTGACCATGCGGACTTTTGTTGGCAGGGTGATGTCTCTACTTTTTATCATGCTGTTTAGGTAGCAATGGGCAAAATGCAGCATGTGACTAAACATCACAATGTTGTATTTATTTATTTACGTTACTTTTAGTAGTCCACCTTTCTCACCGGGGCTCCAGGCAGATTACAGATAGTGACTCAGTACAATCAACAAAATGAGACATTCAGTAACTGGTGGATTAGGATTTTAGAGGTCTGGGACCACCAGAAAGAATGAACCATAGCATAAGTATTGATATGACATATTAAGAGGTACAAAGATTACACAATGGGATCCGACTTTCAGTAAGCTATACACAGCAGTATAGTCCACAGTGCCTAACCATTTATCCAACATAAGAACATAAGAGAAGCCAATGTTGGATCAGGCCAATGGCCCATCCAGTCCAACACTCTGTGTCACACTGGCCAAAAATACCAGGTGCCATCAGGAGGTCCAGCAGTGGGGCCAGGACACTAGACGCCCTCCCACTGTTGCCCCCCCCAAAGCACCAAGAATACAGAGCATCACTTTGCCCCAGACTGAGAGTTCCTATCTGCCTTGTGGCTAATAGCCACAGGTGGATCTCTGCTCCATATGCTTATCGAATTCCCTCTTGAAGCTGTCCATGCTTGTAGCCGCCACCGCCTCTTGTGGCAGTGAATTCCATATGTTAATCACTCTTTGGGTGAAGAAGGACTTCCTTTTATCTGTTCTAACCCGACTGCTCAGCAATTTCATTCCCATGAATTCTTGTATTGTGAGAAAGGGAAAAAAGTACTTCTTTCTCTACCTGCTCTATCCCAAGAAAGTTTGTGAACTTTTTTGCACAGTGCAGCTCTATTACCTGCAGTGAAAAGCCCTTTTGAGTTGTTCAGTTTTGCAAGTTTGCAGAAAGCCAGGAAGTGGGAGATTTCCTGACCTCCTCAGGCAGGCCGTTCCACAGGAGAGGAGCCACAACGACATCCAAATATTCAAATACATCGAAAGTGCAGACTACCCAGAGCAATACGTGATTGGCTCCAATCTCATTTTCAAAGAAGCTCTGTTTTGCAGTGCAGTGCTAAACAAATGTATACGCTTCTAAATGCACTGACTTTAACACGCTTAGAAGAATGTACCTGTTTAGGGTTGCACTGTTAATTGTCTTCTGGGTGGGACTACTGGAAAATTGCATTTGAAAGCATCAGGGGTCATTTCGTAGAAAAAGAGGTGCAGGAGCTCATTAGCATAACTTATTTGCATAAGCCACACCCCCTGACATCACCAGAAGTGTGTCAGAAGGCAACACCCACTGCTCAGGCTCCACTGGACTGTTTTGGATTGCTAGCTATTGAGGGGGGGGGGGGGAGACACGCAGATCTGTCCTCGCAGAGGGAGAGCTTGTACCTGGCTGCTTCTTGCTCTGACTGAGGGCTGCTGGGAGCAGGGGGCGGGGCTTGTTGCATGTGCCTGCCCCCTGGGCTCCTTACTGCCGGAGCTCCACTCCTGTGCGCTCCCACAGGCAATGACCCCTGGAAAGTATCATACTGAAAAGCCCTATAAAGACCAATGCAAACCTTTAAAACAGTTAATGAGCAACACAGAGAATCATATTTCAGTACTAAAAAGTTTATTTTGCTGCAGTGTCAAACAAAACTTAAGCATAAATCAAAGTAGGTATTTCAGAAGGCTAAGGAGGACAATTTATATTTTTTGCCACTAATTCACATGTTTTAGTTACGAGGGAACCAAATTTCCAGGGGTCAACTATATAAGGGTCTTGATAATTAATCTAATTTTTATTAATATGTTATATAAGTTTTAAAATTTCAGTTTGCGCCTGTTCTAAGGTCTCTTGCAGGGAAGGAAAGCTTATTATTACCTTTTGGCAGGAGACCCCCTCCCCCAAGGTTTTGAGTTTTAAGTTTAATGTAAAACGAAACACAAAGTTCTCTTTAGTGCAGAGTTCAGTGACTTGTATTTAATTCTTTCATGACTGTAGCAGCTTACTTGAAAGCTAGGGTGGTATAGTGGTTATAGTGTCAGGCTACAGTCCGGAAGACCCAGGTTCGAATCCCCACTTTGCCATGGAAGCTTGCTGGCTGACCTTTGGCCAGTCACACACAGTCTAACCCTGCCTACTAGAGATTTGTTGTGAGGATAAGATGAGTAAGGGTCAGGGATCATTTCCTGCAGGAGCGCACAGGAGTGGAGCTCCGGCAGTAAAGAGCCCAGGGGGCGGGCACATGCAACAACCCCCACCCCTGCTCCCAGCAGCCCTCAGTCAGAGCAAGAAGCAGCCAGGTAAGTTGCAGAGCCCCCCCCCAGCCCCCCGGTCCAAAACAGTCCAGTGGCACCTTTAAGACCAAGTTTTATTCAGGTACAAGCTCTCCCTCCTCTGCATGGACAGATCTGCACGTTTCCCCCCCCCCCCAATAACTAGCAATCCAAAACAATCCAGTGGAGCCTGAGCGGTGGGTGTTGCCTTCTGACACGCTTCTGGTGATGTCAGGGGGTGTGGCATATGCAAATGAGTTATGCTAATAGGTTATGCTAATGAGCTCCTGCACCTCTTTTTCTACGAAATGACCCCTAAAGGGTCGAATGTTGTAAGGCACGTCAGGATCGCTCTATCGGAGAGGTGAGCGGGGTTTAACTGGAGTAAAATTTCTTGTGATAGTTGAATTCACACCAAAATCTGTGGGTGGATTATTGTTTCCTGACATGTTAATTAACTACTCACAGCAACTGCTTTTAAACCCCCCCACCCCCCACCCCCGTATTTTGCGTTATAGCTCAGCCTTGGTCTTAGACCATGGACAATTTTCATTTTGTGTGCCTTACTGGATGGCGATATTATAATTTCATCCTGTCTCAATAAGCTAGGCCCATTATTTTGGAAGGGTGGCTTGAAAAGATGGTTTTTGGAGTGTCAATTTTAAACCAGGCTGGCTAAGCTTTATTGCAACCATCAGTTCTGGCCAACAGGAAGAAGAGTTGGATTTCTACCCTGCCCTTCACTCGGAGTCTCAAAGCGGCTTACAATCACCGTCTCTTCCTCTCCCCACAACAGACACCCTGTGAGACAGGTGGGGCTGAGAGAGATCTTCCGAGGACTGCTCTTGAGAGAACAGCTCTGAGAGAGTTTGTGCCTGACCCAGGGTCACCCAGCTGGCATCATGTGGAGGAGTGGGGAATCAAACCCAGCTTTCCAGATTAGAGTCCACCACTCTCAACCACTACACCAAAGTACACCAAAAGGACACTTAGATTTGCATGTCTTGCATGTATTCTGGACATGTGGCAACCTTTTTATGTCTCTGGTATGTAGCACCAAGCCATTAATTTCACCAATAATTTTTGCAAGATGTATCTCAGTAGGGATGGAAGGATAGAATTTGAAAGGATATTACGCTCTCATTTTCCCCCAGCCGTTGCAGTGACCCCCTACTGAATATTTGTAAATTACTTTCCCTAAACACTTAGAGCTTTAGTAGAGATTCTTGTAAGGAAGAGTGCATAAGCAGGCACCAGTCCTGTGCATGAAAGTATAGCAAGTTGCGGCACATGCACACATCTGTGTTCCTTGTTCTGCTGCCTCCAGCAACGTCCCGATGCCCAAACTCAGCTTTCCTGCCATGGAGCTAAGTGATGGGAAAAGCTTTATGTGCAGTACCAGAAAAACAGAGGCAAGGCTATTTTTTTGTGCCTCCTGCAAGGCAGCGCTTTGCATGAATCCTAAACATGTCCACATGGTTGAAGAGCAGGGTTGCCAGCCTTCAGGTGGTGGAAATCCAAACACAACATTCATGACGAAAATAACAAAGAGTCAATAAAGATAATGTGTGCAAAATCATTTACTGTAGTAATTCTGTAGAAAATCCTCTTCTATTATCGCTCACACGCAACGGATACTGCGTAATATAAACAAATCCGTTTCACCAGAATTGCTTTATCTGAGCCTGTAGCAATCACGATTCTTTTTGAAAATCACACCCTGTCACTTTAAACATGTTTATAATATCCAGCCACGGCTGCTAAGGCTTGACACTGAGTATTTACTTTTAGGATAAGGTTTTGATGTTTATATAGACTATTGGTCTAATATGCGAAGATAATAATATAGAGGGCATTTTACATTTGGGTGTATATAAATAGAAAAAAACATACATGGATACATTAGTACTTTAAATGCTGTTTGCATAGGCAGACCGTGGCTGGTAGCAATTAGCAGTGGAGACTTTATGTTTGGCTTCTAGAATCCAGCGAATACATTGTGAAGACCTTGGGTTCTGTTATTAGAGCGTCAACTTGGAATGTTTCCTTCAAGGGCTGATAACTAGAAATGTAAGTGACAGTTTTGAGTGTAATGGTTCATTGTGGATTTCTAAAGCTACATTTATCATTGCATGTGTATTTTCTTCCTTCTAGTGATAAGAATTGTGATTGCTACACGCTCAGATAAAGCAATTCCTGTGAAACGGATTTGTTTATATTGCGCAGCATCCGTTGCGTGTGAGCGATAATAGAAGAGGATTTTCGACAGGATTACTACAGTAAATGATTTTGCACACATCTCTTTACTGACTCTTTGTTATTTTCATCGCGGATGTTGTGTTTGGATTTCCACTTCCTCCCGCGGTCTCTCATTTTTGGCTTCTAACCTCTAGGTGGTGGCTGGAGATTTCCCGGGATTACAATTGATCTCCTGGCAACAGATCAGGTTCCCTGGAGAGAATGGCCGCTTTGGAAGGTGGACTCTATGGCCATTATACCCTGCTGAAGTTCCTCCCCTCCCCAAACCCCCAGCCCTAGTCAGGCTCCGCCCCACCCCACCCATATTTCCAGGTATTTCCCAAACTCTGAGCAGGCCACCCTAGAGAGAGGGCATGACTGGCAATCAAAGTCCCAGTGCCCAGCACACCCAGCTTTGTTTTAGGCTAAATCTACTGGAGAGAGGGAAGTCCATCTGGTGTTTTGTATGCTGGACTGTATTGTATTCTGGAATATTCTTCTTTTCCCTCAGATGGAGCCCTTGTTTTCCTGTGTGGGGTGCTCTGTTATTTGTCCATAATAATAAAAGTGTGTGATTATGGATACTGATCAGGGCTCTTTTTGTAGAAAAAGCCCAGCAGGAACTCATTAGCATAATAGGCCACACCCAACAGCAGGAACTCATTAGCATATTGGGCCACACCCCTGACAGCACAGCTCATTAGCGCATTAGGCCACACCCACATGTTACCACAAGTGTGGTTATCCAACCACACCCACCTTTTGCTTGTTATTCTGTTTTCCTTGTTTGTTGTGAAAAATCAGGGCTTTTTTTGTAGCAGGAACTCCTTTGCATGTTAGGCCACACACCCCTAATGTAGCCAATCCTAATGAGTTTCTGCTGTTGGGTGTGGCCTATTATGCTAACAAGTTCCTGATGGGCGTGGCCAACTTGGGAGCCATCCAGAACTCCGTTCCTGTGCTTTCCTGCCCCAAAATAGCCCTGGATGCTGTTTTGTTATTTCTGATGCACCTAGACCAATGAGATTTGCAATTGTTTTTGCATTTGGGGCATTGTACCATTCCAGAAAGATCTGAGGCCATTTTTGTTTTCCTCTACCAGTTTCCTCCTTGTGTATTCACTCCCCCCCCCATAGGATGTAGTTCGTATTAATCCCCTTTATTTCCTATGTGCAACGCAGTGTGGAATACCAGGGTCGTGACGGAGAGGCAGGCAATGGCAAACCACCTGTGAACATTTCTTCTCTTGAAAAATCCCACAAGGTTGCCCCGAGGTTGTCTCAACACTGACTCACCCTTCCTGGACCAAAGGATGCCAGGCTAGCTTCAACCAGGGCCAGGGCTTTCTCGGTGGCAGCTCTTCTCTGGTGGAACGAGCTCCCAGAGGAGATCAGGGCCCTGCGTGACCTTATGCAGTTCCGCAGGGCCTGCAAGACGGAGCTCTTCCACCAGGCGCCCAATTAGGAGCTGCCCCGTGGGAGAATGCCCTGTCCCCTGAGCCACCCGCACAATATTAGATCGAGATCGATCACGAGGATGGCACGGAAGTCTGAGCGCCATCCTAAATATAATGCTGAATTTATCCGTTTAATGATATTACTTATTGTTAGCACCTTTTAATGTTGTCATTGTTACATGGTTTTATGATTAATATTTATTGTCATTTTTATCCTGTTGTAAGCCGCCCTGAGCCAGCCACAGCCGGGAGAGCGGGGTATAAATGTAATAAATAAAATAAAATAATAGAAATAGAAATAAATAAGTCAGCACTTTCCACCACCACCAAGGCTGTGACGGGCCTGCAGTTTCCTGTTCACCCAGTCCAACCTATCCTCTTGTAAACATTGGTGGCACCCCACACTGTGAGGACATACCGAGTGTGTCCGTGTACAACTCACTTCTGTTTGAATGACTGCCGCCCTGCTCATGACCACCGTGATGGAAGAGAGTTCCATTGATTTCAGTAACATATTCTTCTACTGAAGTTCAAGTCTAGTGGCATTTGTTTGGGGGTAATTCCGGGGGAAACATAGCAAAGGAAATAAATATATATATATCAAGATCAGAGACTGATGGGCAGATGGACCCTTCTTCATTGTGGAACGCTGAGAGGAGATGGATGGAGCGTGAGAGCAGGGTCTCAGCCAGGGCTTTTTTTGTAGAAAAAGCCCAGCAGGAACTCATTAGCATAATAGGCCACACCCAACAGCTGAAGCTCATTAGCATATCAGGCCGCACCCACATGTTACCAGAAGTGTGGTCATCCAGCCACACCCACCTTTTGCTTCTTATTCTGTTTACCTTGTTGTCAAAAC
This sequence comes from Gekko japonicus, assembly GCF_001447785.1. Lineage (NCBI taxonomy): Eukaryota > Metazoa > Chordata > Lepidosauria > Squamata > Gekkonidae > Gekko > Gekko japonicus. The sequence goes on along the minus strand of NW_015174897.1, from coordinate 83,268 downwards.
CCAGGGCTTTTTTTGTAGCAGGAACTCCTTTGCATGTTAGGCCACACCCCCCTAATGTAGCCAATCCTAATTAGTGTCTGCTGTTGGGCGTGGCCTGTTATGCTAATGAGTTCCTGCTGGGCGTGGCCAACTTGGGAGCCAGCCGGAACTCCGTTCCTGTGCGTTCCTGCCCAAAAATAGCCCTGGTCTCAGCTAATTACTCATGTCTTTGGATCTTGCCGCTTAAGTAAGTAATATAGCCATTTTTACTACACTGTAAGTTAAAAAAAATATTTGACTATTCATATTCAGTATTCTTTTTATCTTTTTTTCCTACACCCTTCCTTTTCTTGGTCCAATATTTATTATTTATTTATTTATTTATTTATTTGGATTTATAACCCGCCCACCCTGGAGGCTCAGGGCAGCTAACAGAGGCATAACGCCAGATTATAACAATAAAACAGTATAAAATACTAAAAATACAAGATAAACACTTAAATGTTGTTGTTGTTCAGTCGCACAGTCGAGTCAGACTCTTCGCGACCCCATGGACCAGCTCCCGCCAGGCCTTCCGGTCTTCCGCAGTCCTCTGAAGCTGGCTCAATTTCATGTTTGTTGCATCTATGACACTGGCTAACTATCTCATCCTTTGCCGGCCCCGTCTTCTTTGACCTTCAATCTTCTCCAGTGAGTGCTCCCTTCTCATTTGGTGGCCAAAGTATTTGAGCTTCATTTTCATTATCTGGCCTTGTAAAACCAAGATGGTGTTCTTAATGGTATAGCTACACAACAACAGCAGTGCATATCAACACTGCCCTGTCGTCTCCTAGGAACGTCCCGCTCCCTCCGATGGTACCCGCACCAGCGGTGGTAGTGTGCGGAGATTATAGGGCGTTGATGGAACAGTGGCGGCGGCGGCTCCTACTCGAAAGCCTGGTGGAAGAGCTCCGTCTTACAAGCCCTGTGGAACTGTACAAGGTCCCGCAGGGCCCAGATCTCCTCTGGGAGCTCATTCCACCAGATAGGAGCCGTCACCGAAAACGCCCTAATATTTACTTATTGGTTATCTTATTGTAATATGTATTAAAGTTACGTGTACCTCAATATTGTTTGAAGAAGGCCCTGACAGGGCAGAAACGCGTCAGGTCATGTGTCTTGGCCCTTGTGTTTAGGCCACCTTTACTTTTTTACGAGGCTTTCATGGGGCCCTTCTATGTTTTTAACTGATGTGTCTTGGCCCTTGTGTTTAGGCCACCTTTACTTTTTTACGAGGCTTTCATGGGGCCCTTATATGTTTTTAACTGTCTTTCTAATAAATGCATGTATTTTTGCATATTGTAAGTTTCATATAAACGAAGCCAGTTATTCCAGTTTGTTGAGATATGGGAGCGAGTTCCTTCCCTGATGCCATGAAAGAATTAATGTGTTTACTTGTGCATGCCAATTTCCTAGTCAGATTGCCTTAGGACTAATAGAAAAGCCTGCACGTTTTACCGGGCAGAGACTGGGTGATACAGTATGCATAATGAGTAGGTATTGGGGTTGTCTATTGGCTGATCAATAGAAATGAAGATGTCCCAGGGGTAGAGGCTTAGAAAGCTTTACTGCTCTTTGTTCTAACTCTCGCCTGGGGGGCTCAGGTTCAGGTAACAGAACAGCTAGCCGGGATGTTATTTGTTTTAAACTCTCTTGTTTCGTTTTCCCCATGAGTAATCAGTAAGCTTTACTTTTTAAAGCTAATACAAATGTGTGCTGCTTGCTTCTTTGCTGCCTTAAATAACCCAACAAAGTTTGATCCTTGCATCTGTCGAACAACCTTATTAAACTGTGTGCTAATTTGCTGCTCACCTTCTGCCTATATGTATGGACTGGCAATTTCCATTTCAGTGTATCTAAAGAAGTATGCATGCACACGAAAGCTGATACTTTGAATAAAACTTTGTTGGTTTTAATGGTGCCACTGGACTTAAACTTTTTAAATAAATAAATAAACAAACAATTCTTTTCTGCTGCTTCAGACCAACATGGCTACCCACCTGAGTCTATATTATTCTAATTTGTGTTGTTTGTATCTGAGCCTTTTGACATGTATTCAGAATCATTTAGCACATCAACCTCTTTAGATATCCTGTTCCATTCAAAGCAGGATAACAAAGTTCAAGTCCAGTGGCACCTTTACGATCACTAAAGTTTTATTCAAAGTATAAGCTTCCGTGTGCATGCACACTTCTTCGGGTACGGTGAAATGGAAGTTGTCAGTCGATACATATAGGCAGAGAGGGAACAGTAAATTAGCACACAGCATAATGAAGCTGTTTAACCAGGGCTATTTTTGGGCAGGAACGCACAGGAACGGAGTTCCGGCTGGATCCTGAGTTGACCACGCCCATCAGGAACTCATTAGCATAATAGGCCACACCCAACAGCAGAAACGCATTAGGATTGGCTACATTAGGGGTGTGGCCTAACATGCAAAGGAGTTCCTGCTACAAAAAAAGCCCTGGGTTTTGACAACAAACAAGGTAAGCAGAATAAGAAGCAAAAGGTGGGTGTGGCTGAATGGAACTCCTCTGCCTCCCCCTTTCCCTCCAAGGCCTTCCATAAAATGCAGCTCTCCTGGCAGTTTACCCCGAGTAACGACATGGGGGAGATCTCCAGAAGGAAGGAGACTAGGTGGCCGCGGCCTATTTACTCTGCATTCAGCCCTGTGTGCGTGCGCTGTTGCCCTGCGATCCTTGGAAGAAAGGCAAGGTAGAAACGTATGCATTTGTTTACTTAGCCGCCTTTCTTCCTTGCAGGACAAATAAATAATTTCTACCCATTATAAAGCCTGTGGTATCGGGCTTCAGCTCAGGAGCTGGCGCGCTTAACCCTTCAGGGGAACAGAATGCAAAGTAGGTATCGGATTCTCTGTAGATCCTGCCTTTTGGTCATTTTTGTTGTCGTCGCGGGTTGAGGCATGAGGCATGCCACTGGTGTGGCTACTTCCATCTGTGCATTGTGGGAAGCTATATCTCTGGGTGCCTATTTTTGTACTTGCAGACTAATCGGCCACATCTTTATTTGTAGCCTGGTCAAGTGGAGGTGACCACCAAAGGCGAAACAAAGGGAAACGGAAACCTTCAATTCTAGTGGAACGTGGTTGGCTATCTAGTTTCTCTGTCTCTATCGGCTGCAGAGGTAGGTAAAAGCGGTCCCTCTGGAACCCTTGGGCATTTGAAGGCATGCTAAATGACATCCCATTTCTCTCATTGTTCTTTCCGATGGGGTTTAACACGTCATCTATATTCCCTTGGCTACCATTTTGGTTGACGGCTCTCAGGATTTCAGCTTGGAATGGTCTGCAATCAAACGCTTACATGGGGCACTTTACCTTAGGCAAACGTTATTAAATGGCACAATTTGTGCAGGGTAACTGCCAGCACAAATTCAAGACAATATTCATAGTAACTTTTATTGTTTTCCAAATAGTGCCATTGAGTTGCAGCGACGTATGGCAACCACAGCAAGGGGTCTTCAAGGCAACTGAGAAACAGAGGTGGTTTTCCTTTGCCTTCCTCTGCAGAGCCTTCCTTGGTGGTCTCCCATCCAAATATTGACTTACGGTGACTGCAGCAAGGGCCTTTCCAGGCAAGTGAGAAGCAGAGGTGGTTGGCCATTCCCTTTCTCTGCAGAGCCTTCCTTGGTGGTCTCCCATCCAAATATTGACTTACGGTGATGGCAGCAAGGGCCTTTCCAGGCAAGTGAGAAGCAGAGGTGGTTGGCCATTCCCTTCCTCTGCAGAGCCTTCCTTGGTGGTCTCCCAAGTACTGACCCTGCTTAGCTTCCAAGAGTTGACGAGATCAGGCAATACCACGCCACCTTCCCTCCCCATACTGAATTGTGGGGCACCTTAGAGAGTAACAAGTTTATTGTAGCATTTTTTTTGCGACACAGAGACCACTTCAACAAATGCATAAAACGTCAAAATTGCTTCACGCTTCTGATGAATGGAGCTCTGACTCACTAAAAGCTTGTGCCCCAATAAATTTCTTTGTCTTAAAGGTACCACAAGGCATTCCTCATTGCCCTGACTTGGATAGCCCAGGCTAGCCTGAGATGGGAAGCTAAGCAAGGCTCGGCCCTCAGACCACCAGGGAGGCAGGGTTGCCGGGTCCTTCCTGGCAGCCGGCGGGGGGCTGCCGGGTCCTTCCTGGGATCTTCTGCTGCCCGCACTTTGCGCATGTGGCGCAGTGACACCACCCGGAAGTGATGTCATTGCCTCGCTAACATCATGGGTGGTGGCAGCGGTGCTCTAGTTTTTAGGCAAAACTGTATGGGTTTTTTGCCTTCCCCCTACAAGGAAGTCTAGTGTTAGCAAACCCCCTCTGAGGGTGTGTTCAGACGAGCCGTTTAGTCCGCTTTTGGCCCGCCTCAGAAACGGATTTCATCTGCACGATCCCACGGTCAACGTCTGCCTCCAGTCCCAAGCCGTCGCTTTCCGGCTCAAAACCGCTTTAACCCGGAGTATTTTGATACCAGTTCCCCAAGTGGTGCTTTCCTGATTCTCCAGTTCCAGCCGCATTTCCCCCCTATGTGATCGCTCCTCCGGTGTCGAGCCACTTCCGGTTTAAACCCCCTCCCCACTCGAAAGCTGCCCGAGGCTTCCGCTTTTCGCCCGCTGAAAAGTACGCAAACAGAGAGTGATTTCAGCAAAGCATACTTTATTCTATCCAGAACAAGACAACTTTGGCTGGCTCGCAGGGCGGCTTATATCCCCTGAGAAACCGCCACCCAAAACACACCCCTACTTCCCTATAGGTTATTTACAGTGGCCAAGAGTCCCATAGGCTCTCGGCCGGGAACCTAGCCCCCTGATTGGAGTGGGCTAGGATCCACATAGTCCATTGTCTCTTGGAGCGAAGCTCGACGTTTGTCTCTGGACTTGTCTGGACTTGTCTGGACTGGATACATTACACCCGCCATTTTAAAAAAAGCTTTGGCGGTGTGCGCATAGGCAGAGGTCCGCCACAGGGTTATTAAAAACAATGTTTAAATGGTGCCTAGTTTTAGCCTTTAGACGAGTTCGGGATCTCACGGAGGCCATTTTCGGCAGTAAACCTTTAAAGGGAAGTGTTCCTTTAAAGTTTACAGGGAAGTGTTACAGCAGTTGGGTTGAAGTGGAAATTGCTGTTCTGCGCAGGCGTGAAACTTTTAGTTCCACAGATGGCTGCCTGCGCGCATGCCCAAAATGAGAGAGAGAGAAAAACAGCAGCGCAGCGATCCAGAGCAAGGAGGTGAGTGTGATCGCGATTCTCCAGGTTAAAAAAGACCGCATCAGGGCCAGAGCAATTTAAACCGCTCCCAGCACGCCATCTGACCGCACCCTGAATGTCTCTTGCCTTGAAAAGCCTATGGTGTTGCCATAAGTCGGTTACAACTTAATGGTAACCCCCCCAAAAAATGTATCCTTGTTACTTTTGCTGCAGTAGATTAACAGGGCTACCACTTTGGAATTTGCATTTCGAAGACAGTAGCGTACACTAGTAAAATAATGTTTACCCTTGATTACAGGAATTTATCATGCATGCTCCGTGAGGTAGCATAAAACATTGCCTGGATGTTTAAAGCAGTGCTTTCATCCACATCTATTCTAAGAGTCAAATTTGAACATAAGAACATAAGAGAAGCCAATGTTGGATCAAGCCAAAGGCCCATCCAATCCAACACTCTGTCACACAGTGGCCAAAATATGCCAGGTGCCATCAGGAGGTCCAGCAGTGGGGCCAGGACACCAGAAGCCCTCCCACTGTTGCCCCCCCCAAGCCCCAAGAATACAGAGCATCCCTTGCCCCAGACTGAGAGTTCCGATCTATACCTTGTGGCTAATAGCCACTGATGGACCTCTGCTCCATATGTTTATCCAATTCTCTCTTGAAGCTGTCCATGCTTGTAGCCGCCACCGCTTCCTGTGGCAGTGAGTTCCATGTGTTAATCACTCTTTGGGTGAAGAAGTACTTCCTTTTATCTGTTCTAACCCAACTCCTCAGCAATTTCATTGAGTTCCTACGAGTTCTTGTGAGAAAGGGAGGAAAGGACTTCCTTCTCGACCTGCTCTATCCCATGCATAATCTTGTTGCATTTTTTCTGGACTCTCTACTTGTAATCCTCCCATGTGTCTGGGATGGGATCTTGGAATAAGAATAAAACAGTCTTGCCTTTGTCAGTAGGTGTGTGCTGTCAGGCATTTATATGAAGTTATAAAACCTGTAGGTTTAGCAAACACAGAGGCCTTGTTACCATCTTGACAAAAAAGCAAAAGGACTTTGTGGACTTTGTATCAGTGTAACTGAACACAAGTGAATGATTTATCTTGGAATTCTAGACTGAATGGAATTAGACCAGATATTTTAGTGTGTTTGAGTCTAGAAAAACACTTCAGTTTTCTGCATAGGGCAAAGAGATCAGACCCTACGCCAAAGGAATAAATGGACACAAGAATCACAAAACTGAGAAACCTGAAGGAGAAACCTGAGAAGCCTCCCAGAACATTCAATGGGAGACCTCAAAGTAGCTGTTTTATTGTAAAAGAATTTCAGAAACAGACTAGAATGGGAGATTGCTGAGTCACCACACCCAGGACAATGGAACCCCCAGGGCTTAACAGCGATATCAGTTTCTTATCTCACTACACAGGCTAACATCCTTCAATTCTCACGTGGTAAACTGTTTTATTACAGCCGTATACTAATTCACAGGTTGTACCAACTGCCTTCACGCAATCTTATCTATATCTATTGCTCAATTACTTACGCATCTTGACTCTAATTACCCCTTCCTGGCAACACCCTCCCCACCCTCTACCTATATGTAATGGTTGGTGACTTCTGTTTCAATGTATCTGAAGAGGTGTGCATGCACACAAGAGCTTATACCCAGAAAAAAAAAACCTCGTTGGCCTTAAAGGTGCCCCTGGACTCAAACGTTTAGACTTGACGTTCCCTTTTTTTTGGGGGGGGGGAATTACTCAGCGCCCCCCCCCCGGAAATCTACTTTCAAGAAGTGGACAAAAAGATGCAGTGACAGATTTGCACATGGTAAAGAAAGATGTTGTTGTAAGTAAGGAAAGATGTTATTGGCCTGAAGCCAGAGGCCAGCAGCGGCCACCACACAATAGCCCGGCAGCAGCACCATACTTGCAAGGGTGCACAAGGCTGTGATTGGCTGTGGGGACCCCTCTCCACCTCCACCTCCCTCCCTGATCCCAGAGAAGACCAGGAGAAGGCAGGAAGAGGCTGCTTTAGATAGGCCCTGGACTCTTCTTCCTTTATGCTTCCACCGCCCCCTTTATTCAACGCCCCCCCCCCAATTGCACCCAAGGCTCCTACCGCCCACCTGGATCATTCCAGCGCCCCCCAGGGAGTGGTACTGCCCACTTTGGGAACCAGTGCTTTAGACCATAGTTAATTAAACCATGGTTTTATGAAATGTCTGAGCTGAGCCATTATCTCCCTAGTACACTGAACACACACCAGTTTATCATCCTCACATTTAAATAGTAATCTTGAGCACATTCAGCCATCTGTCTAGTGGAAGGCGCTAATGGCTGTAGATCTTTCCTGCTCCTTCCCTCCCCCCTCTGCAGTCCCGTCCAATCCTGTGGTTACAGGACCTGCATGGAATAATAGCTATGTGAGCCATAGACTGCCGTGAGGAGGGGGAAAGGGGGCACCATTGCTCTTGTTTTTTTTCCATCAGCAGAGCTGTGCTGAGAAAGGAGGGGGCAATTTCCCCCTTCCTCCCCGCACGCCACCAACTTGTGTGGCTCTTACTCCCCCAAGGGTTGAGCAACCCTGAAAATCAACTTTTCCTGGGATCAGAACTGTCCCCTCTAAGCTGTGGAGTCTTGTGAGCAAAAAATCTACTTTCTAAGCTACTGGCATTAAAGTTGTGAGCAAGCGATTTGGCTGCTGCATAAATTAGTTTGCTCTGGAGCCCTCCTTCCTGAGCTAAGACAGAAATCTGTGAGCTGGAGGTTAAAAAACTGTGAGCTGGCTCACACTAACTCAGCTTAGAGGGAACACTGATCAGAAGCAATGTCCCCTCTAAGCTGTGGAGTCTTGTGAGCAAAAAATCTACTTTCTAAGCTACTGGCATTAAAGTTATGAGTGAGCGATGTGGCGGCTGCATACATTAGTTCGCTCTGGAGCCCTCTTTCCTGAGCTGAGACAAAAATGTGTGAGCCGGAGGCTAAAGAACTGTGAACCGGCTCACACTAACTCAGCTTAGAGGGGACTGTTGCAGGGGAGGGGAGTAGGGGAGACCCTCACGCAAGTGGATTTCTGGTTCCAGCCCACTGCCTGGAAGACACGGACAACAAGATTTATTTCCATGTAAACATGTGTCAAAAAGAAGTATCACCTTCTTGCAGTTGTCGAGTGACACCCGGTCCTTGCCGTGGTGCATTTAGAACATACACTTTTTTGTAAGAAAGCCCCGTTTTCAAAAAGAAAACCCTGTTGTCGGGCACACCATTTTTTATTTACTTAAAATATTTCTATGATGTCTTTCAAAACCTACACAAGGTGGGCAAACATTAAATGGCAAACATCTAAGTGCGGTCAAGTCACAGCCGACTTATGGAGATCCCAGCAAGGGGCTTAAAGTTTCAAGGCCAGTGAGAAGCAGAGGTGGTTGGCCATTGCCTGCCTCTGCAGAGCCTTCCTTGGTGGTCTCCCAAGTACTGACCTTGCTTAGCTTCTAAGATCTGACAAGATCGGGCTATACCTTGCTGCCTTCCCTTCTGACAATTACATTAAAGGTAAAGGTTTCCCTTGCTCAAAAAGCCAGTCGAATCCGACTCTGGGGGGCGGTGCTCATCTCCGTTTCCAAGCTGAAGAGCCAGCACTGTCCGAAGACATTTTCCGTGGTTATGTGGCCGGCATGACTAAACGCTGAGGCGCTCGGAACACCGTTACCTTCCCACTGAAGCAGTACCTATTTATCTACTTGCAATTTCTTGCTTTCGAACGGCTAGGCTGGCAGGAGCTGGGGCCAGAGACGGGAGCTCACTCTGTCACGCGGCACTCAGGTCTCAAACTGCCAAACTACCGGCCTTCCGGTCTGCAGCTCAGCATCTTAACCTCTAAGCCACCGCGGCTCATTACATTACACTAATCACAGGCAAATTAGATCATGGTTTTGTGTGGCTCAGTCGGCTGGATCCTTCCTGTATCTAACTATTTCAGTGAGCAGAGTCTGAAGCCCTCATCCAGCCTAAGGAGTTCTCTTGCAACTTAAGTGGTTTTTTCGTTGGAGAAAAGGCCACTTAAATTTGACAAAGTCTCTTTAGCCACCTTGGAGGATGGCTGGATCCAGTAATTCCGTGAAATAATTTAGAAAGTCCAGCTCATGGCTTAGCAAAGAACCTGGGTCTTTGTTGTCCGAGTTCAATCCTATGTGCTACCTTATGGTTATTTTTGGCATGAGACCGATCTCACCTTTCTCTCTCCCCCTTTCTCCCTTCCATCCTTCCTCTCTTTCTCTCTCTCTCCCTTCCTCCCTCCCTCCCCCATCTATTTGCTTTCCTTCTTCCCTTCCTTCCTTCCTTCCTTCCTTCCTTCCTTCCTTCCTTCCTTCTCATTTATAGCACGCCCTTCCCAGAAGTGGGTTCAGGGCGGGTAACGTCATCATTTATACACAAATTTTGTTACTAAAATACCATTAAAATTTAAAACATTGTCACAAAAATTAAAATGGTGGTCACAGCTAATAACATTTTTTTCCCCTGGTTGTGGGAGGTTCCTGGCCATAGCTAGTAACTGTTAACAGAGTGACAAGCACCTCAGGGAGGCCATATATGGACATCTGTTGCCTCAGCCAAAGTCCAGGCGGAAGAGCTCCGTCTTGCAGGCCCTGCAGAATTGAAGTAGATCCCGCAGGGCCCTGATCTCAGCGGGGAGCATGCTCCACCAGGCAGGGTGGAAATGGCCCTGGTCGAGGCAAGTCGGACATCATTTGGGCCGGGGACTACCAGGAGGTGTTGATCCTTAAGAGCGTAATGCTCTTCGGGGCATATATGGGAAGAACTGGTCCTTCAGATATGTTGCTCCCAGGCCGTGTAAGGCTTTAAAAGTTATTACCGACACTTGAGCCTCAGTGGCAATGATATCAAAATTGTTCTAGTAGGTGCCCATGAGCTATGGCCCAGTCCAAGGGACGCCAGTGGCATAAAACATCCAAACAAACATCCAAACATCCAAACCTTTGCACTTTTTCAAAAAACAGAGTACTCTCAAAGCAGACCTCAGAATACTTATATCACTTCTGAATCTGAGCACGCTCCTAGCCTGAGGAGTTGCGATGACTATAAACACCAAAACATGGAACGTGTTTATACCTAAACTAAAACATGGAGCACGGCGGGGGTGGCATTCCAGCATAGGGGGAGCCAAAGCCGCACACAGGATGGGATATTGTTACAGGAGTTCTGTTTCTACTCGTGCTTGGGATTGACTTGGATTTAGGGGAAGGACCACTTTTTAGCGGCCAGGAGCAATAATCCGTGGTTGTGGATTGAGGGGATTGTCAGTTTCAAGAGGGGATTGGGTAAAACATATGGAGCAGAAGTCCCATCAGTGGCCATTAGTCATAAGGTATACATGGGCTGCAGTGGCTCAAGTGGTTAAGACACTGAACTGCAGACTGGAAGGTCGGTAGTTCAGCAGTTTGAGACCCGAGTGTGCCGCGTGCTGGAGTGAGGCTCCCGTCTCTGGCCCTAGCTCTTGCCCGCCAACCTAGCAGTTCGAAAGCAAGAAATTGCAAGTAGATAAATAGGTACCGCTTCGGTGGGAAGGTAACAGCGTTCTGTGCACCTCGCGTCTAGTCTTGCCGGCCACATGACCATGGAAATGCCTTCGGACAGCGCTGGCCAGGGCTATTTTGGGGCAGGAACGCACAGGAACGGAGTTCCGGCTGGCTCCTGAGTTGGCCACGCCCAGCAGGAACTCATTAGCATAATAGGCCACACCCAACAGCAGAAACTCATTAGGATTGGCTACATTAGGGGTGTGTGGCCTAACATGCAAAGGAGTTCCTGCAACAAAAAAAGCCCAGGGTTTTGACAACAAACAATGTAAACAGAATAAGAAGCAAAAAGTCGGTGTGGCTGGATGTCCACACTTCTGGTAACATGGGGGTGTGGCCTAATAAGCTAATGAGCTCTGCTGTCAGGGGTGTGGCCTAATAGGCTAATAAGTTTCTGCTGTTGGGTGTGGCCTATTATGCTAACGAGTTCCTGCTGGTCTTTTTCTACAAAAAAAGCCCTGGCGCTGGCTCTTTGGCTTGGAAACGGAGATGAGCACCGCATCTCTAGAGACGGATTCAACTGGCTTTCGAGCAAGGGAAACCTTTACCTTTTACTATACATGGAACACTCTGCCTGGGGCCCTGATGCTCTGTCTTCTTGGTGCTTGGGGGCGGCAACAGTGGGAGGGCTTCTGGAGTTCTGGCCCTGTTGGTGGACCTCCTGATGGCACCTGGGTTTTGACCACTGTGTGACACAGAGCGATCGACTGGAGGGGCCATTGTCCTGATCCAACTGGCTTCTCTTATGATCTAATGACAGCTTTATTTGTGTGTGTGTGCACACATGGCTATAACAGCTTAATGTCATTTGCTTTAAGCATTATGTCTTACAGAACTGTTTGTGTGCTGTTTATTTGCCAGAGCAGGCCAGGCATCCAAGTAGGAAACTAGTGTAAGTTCTTCTGAGTTTAGGAAACAAAATTCTGTTTGTTATAGTAATGCTTTACCATCTAGCACTTCATTTCTCAGAGTCAGGCTTGGCCCAATCCACTGCTTGTGACCAGTGTTCCCTCTAAGCTGACTCAGTGTGAGCTAGCTCACAGTTTTTTAGCCTCCAGCTCACAGATTTTTGTCTTCGCTCAGGGAGGAGGGCTCCAGAGCAAACTAATTTATGCAGTAGCCAAATCGCTCGCTCACAACTTTAATGCCAGTAGCTCGCAAAGTAGAATTTTTGCTCACAAGACTCCACAGCTTAGAGGGAGCATTGCTTGTGACTGAGACCTCTAGACAGCCTATATCCCAACATACTGCCATGGGGCAGACATAGGGCAGATGCTGAAGAAGTGTGAATCACAAAGGCTTATACCCAGAATTAAATTTTGTTGGCCTTAAAGGACCACATCACTGGACTCAAACTTTTGTTATATACCGATTGTGTAACTTGGACTCGTATCCTTAAAATTTGATTTGCGATAGCAAAGTTTAGAGCAGTTCTTAAGAATGAGAAACAGAGAAAGTGTGGGAGGGGAAAACACAGGACTTTCTAGAGCAAGGAAGTTCCATTTTCTGACACCCAGTTTCCGAACCGTCCACCCACATTTTCTGACTCCCCCCCCCCCCAAACCATGAGAATTTATATAGCTTTTTGAAGAAAAAGAAACCAACCGGGGCATGCTTTTGAACATACAGGAGTAATCTCTGTAGTCGTATGAATCATTGGTGTGGGATGTCTGTTTAAGCTGGCACACCGGAGAGCTTTCTGCTGCATTGTGGCTGAAAAAAGCAAACACGCAAAAACTTATGACGTGTAGTTGCTTGAAAAAGAGATGTCTGTCTCTGCACCTGTTGACTTGGGCATCACCCCTGAAGGATGCCCTGATCCTGGTGACCAGACTACTAGCCTGATCTTGTCAAACCTCG
>NW_015174897.1:64044-70286 GCF_001447785.1 Gekko japonicus | reverse complement strand
GCTATTGGGGGGGGGGAATGTGCAGATCTGCCCTCGCAGAGGAGGGAGAGCTTGTGCCTGAATAAAACTTGGTCTTGAAGGTGCCACTGGACTGTTTTGGACTGGGGGGACGGGGGGGGCTCTGCAACTTACCTGGCTGCTTCTTGCTCTGACTGAGGGCTGCTGGGCGCAGGGGGTGGGGCTTGTTGCATGTGCCCGCCCCCTGGGCTCTTTCCTGCCGGAGCTCCTGTGTGCTCCTGTAGGAAATTACCCCTGAATACATGTATCATCACGAAAAAACAGGTGAAGGAAAGAAGTAATAACACAGATATGGCGATAGGAAAGTAAGTAACATATTCATACCATGAAGGGCATTAAGCCAGATCATAACCCCCTCAAGAGACAACTAGCAAACACTCAGGAAATGAATCCAGTCCTGATAGTGTACATTGGACGGACCAGTCAGGGCTCTTTTTGTAGCAGGAACTCCTTTGCATATGTGGCGGAACGGGCCCACATCAGCTGTCAGACCCCGCTCTGCCCACCCCTCCTTTGCCTGACCTGGCACCTGAAGGGGCAGTTTTTCACCACTGCCTCCGGGTATTGCTGCCACCACTGTCCCTGTCTTGGGCTCTGGTTAGGCGGGACAGCCTCCTAACCTCCCTCTGATGTCACTAGGAACCCACCTTGGGGCTTCCTGGTAATCTTCGGGGCTCCCCTGGAGAGTTGGCAACTGACCGTTTTGCCCTTATTCTCGGAGTCCCCAACCCACTCCTAGCGTGTCCAAGCGGCTGAGGGAACTATGTGGTACAGAGGGACTTCTCAGGGTCAACAGTAAAAGAATTTATTTTGAAAACACTTAACTATATACATGCATATTAACAGTGAACTGAAGAATCAAAATAAAGGTGGATAATAAATTGCTCCATTTCTCCCTTCACTGCACATACCCTGTCTAGATGGTCTGCAGGGCAGGCACATGACTTTGCTTCCACTGGAGGAGGTCAGGTGAGCCCAACTCCCAACATGGCCTCTGCTTCCTGCAGTCTCCAGCCGACAGCCTGACTGGCTCCAGACTTCCATAAAACTGGCTTCCCGCCCAAAAGCTCCACTATATCAAACAGCCCTTCCCACCCAGGAAGTGACTCTCCCTCCTGCAGCATTATGGGGCAGATCTCCTCACAGCCTTGATGGACTTCCTGTCCTCTCTAGGGAGCTGCCCTCTGACTGCTGGTTGGAGACAGGAGGGGGGGGGGAAATGAAGAGGAGACTAGGCCAAGGCCTACCTCAGGTTTCATGGTCTCCTCTTATCTGGCCCACACCAACTTAAACATATACCTAAAATGGCGTTTCTCCACAGCATATTAGGCGACACAACCCTAATGTAGCCAATCCTACAGGAGCTTACAGAGCTCTTCTTACAGGGGCTACTGTAAACTCTTGGAGGATGGGCTACATGAGGGGTGTGTCGCCTAATATGCAAAGGAGTTCCTGCTACAAAAAGAGCCCTGGCACGGAATAATCTCATTCTCAGCTAGATATTGCCGTTATCGGGAGCCAGGTGACTGCAAAGGTGCTGTTTGTATCATCAGAGGAGTGGGGGGGGGGGGTTCAGAGACCATCAGCGATCTTTCCCAACGCAAATTGTGTCCATGGTTTATCAGACCATAGTTCTATAGCTGGTGCTTCCTTGGCTTTCCGTTGGGAAGCAATGGCTAGCCTTGCCGCCGCTGCCAGGAGATGGCTTTGAGGACTGGGTTGGGGCAGGGTTTGGATGCTAGGCGTGGGAATGAGCACGAAGCACAAAATCCCACAGGAACACAGCTTCCAGTTAGATTTGGGTAATCTGGGCTGGACTTGCTCTCAGCAGTAGCAAAAATGTCACAGCAACTGGGGTTGGCCGCTGTTGGTGGTTCATACAGTAGGCTCGGGACTGCGAGGACCGTGGTGTCCACTCGATGCCACACTCTCACAGGCCGATAGTTCGCGGGGCCGTGATGCAGCAGGACTTCTGCGCGGAAACAAATGCCCGAGAGAGAGAGAGAGAGGAAGAACAGAGGGGAGAACGTACATATGGAGACTTTTATGAGGAAGGTGAGACTCGCGCATGTTTTTATCTCGCTGTCTCTGGGCTTTTGAAGTGACACCAGACCCTGCAAAATCTGGTTCTCCTATAAGCAACGTTGGGATGAACAAACATACCAAAGTAGCAGCCTTTTCCCTTAAACTGCCTCCAGCCCTCTGCTCTATATCCAGCTGAAGTGCTTGCAGTTGCTATCCACGAGTTGGTAGCTGACGGATTATGTTGCTTATGACCTTCAGATCTGTACAGAAAAAGAAAAGTGCCGTAGCTAATGTCTGAAGTCGTTCTTACTGAATCTCGGGCGGAGGGGAACTAGGTTGCTCTTCCCTCAGGGGTGGTCAGTTTGTCTTGTTTTCTGTTCTTTCAAAACCCCATTCTGAGCGGGGAGGTCACGGGTTCTTGCAGCTTCCAGATTTAGAACCGCATGTGAGAAGATTAGAGGCGTAGGCTTTAAGTCGGGCCGTTTCTCCCAGCGAATGCCCCTAAGAAAGAGGTTCCTTTCTCCTTGACGACACAAACATACATTTGCCTTACTGTTTTTGCACAAAGCTGTTTGGCGACTGTGAAAAGCCACCGCTAACTGCCTCAGCCCGGGATAAGCTTGTATTAACACGACATGGAGCCGGGGCCTCCCAAGAGGTCAGATGGTGCAGAACTATGGAATTACTGTGCAACACCTCGGCCGAAGGGATTAACTTGACCAGTGGGCACACACCTCTATTCAGAAATACTGCCCTGCTTCGGAAATGCCCTTTTGTCTCTTTGAGTTGTCAGAAAGCTTTCTCTTCGTCTTCCGCCTCCTCCAGTTCCTCTCAGCTGCCGTCCTTTTTTGACAGCAGCCCAGAATACACATGCATTAGGTTTAATCTAAATCCGAGCCGGACAACCACAGGATCACAGTCCAAGTCTCTTTTGGCAGTCGCTGCATTTGGACCGTAGGGCACATCTGGAACAGCCCGGGGCTGGGATTCAAACTCAGAAGAGGAAAGCCACCGCAGATCATGGGACGCCTCCGCTATCGGCCTACCGTAAATGCTACAACGCGCCACAAGCACGAGACAAGAACTAGAAATACGTGCAGAGACCTAACAAGCCTGTTTAATGGCGGCATGTTTGTATATATGCGCTGTAGTGTATTCAGCTGCATGTATGTAAACTCACACATTCATACACCATGTAAAGCTTCGTCCTGGGCAAGGATCCTAATCCCTCCAATCCCCATTGGTAGCCCAGGAAGAACCATCCAATCACCTACCGTCCAGTTCCATGAGAGGGAACGCTTGTGATTGGACTTTATTGTTACAACCTGATTGGTTGTTATTGTATAATAGGGTGTGGCTCTATTAGCCGGGAGAGTTTAAAAGAAGAACAGCTTCATTGCTAAAGCTGTTCTGGCTATTCGAGTTGATCTGCTGGAGTCGTGTTACGAGTAGCTGAATAAAGCTGATCTTTTGCTGAATCCCTCTCTGACTCCTTTGTTAAGTAGCCGACTTAACATGTGCGTACAATCAAAATTAGGTGTTTTGATCCCACTAAACTGAAGTATGATTTTTCTAAATGGTTCCAGGTTAATAAGGACAGCGTTGAATTCTGAGAACCCAACACGATGAAAAGGTTAAATGAGACTCCAAGAGAACAACTAGGAAGGCCAGGCCTGTGGATTTCATCCCGGGGCAGGAGTGGAGGCGGAGGGAGAAAATGGCTGCCTCGGTTGCACTGAAGCCACCTCCCAGAATCAGCCATCTCTCACCATCAGATCGGCAGCGCCTGAATGGAACTGACCAGGGGTCATTTCCTGCGGGAGCGCACAAGAGCGGAGCTCCAGCAGTAAGGAACCCAGGGAGTGGGCACATGAAACAAGCCCCGCCCCCTGCTCCCAGCAGTCCTCAGTCAGGCCACGAGGAGCAAGAAGCAGCCAGGTAAGTTGCAGAGCCCCACCCCCAGCCCGCCTTCAGGTACAAGCTCTCTTTCCTCTGTGAGGGCAGATCTGCGTGTCCCTCCCCGCACAGCTAGCAATCCAAAACGGTCCAGTGGCACCTTTAAGACCAAGTTTTATTCAGGTACAAGCTCTCCCTCCTCTGTGAGGGCAGATCCGCACGTTCCCCCCCCCAATAGCTAGCAATCCAAAACAGTCTAGTGGAGCCTGAGCGGTGGGTGTTGCCTTCTGACACACTTTCAGTGATGTCAGGGGGTGTGGCACATGCAAATGCTAATAAGTTATGCTAATGAGTTCCTGCACCTCTTTTTCTACGAAATGACCCTAGAGCTGACTACAAGTAGTCATTGCAGCAGGAAGTGGTGGTGGCTACAAGCACAGATGGCTTCAACAGGGGACTGGAGATTATCGTATGGCAGAGTTACAAACAGGAAGTATAATATAAAATACGTAACCAAGTTGATACAACGGGTATGCAGAATGACTGGGCAATCCCCCTAAATACTAATATCTAAATTTTCAATCCACTCAGTCACAGCTGGGAAGAGTTCAAAGAGCTCCGTCACGTCTCCCTGGAAAGCACATGCTCACATTCCTGTGACGGATGGAAAATAGTTTGGCGGGCTGCTCCACAATCGCATTCGGGCCCTGGTATTTTGCCCCATTTAAAAAACGGGTCTGCACAACTGCCAAAGACTGTTCGTATTCCGGTCTTCCATACTTTATGTGGCAAGTCAAATCCTGTGGGCCTCTCATGGGTGTTTATCAAGTTATGGATATTGGGTGGAACTGACTCCATCCATGTTCGCAACCATTCATTGGGGGATTTGCAAGGGATTGGATAAACATAATGAAGCAGAGGTCCATCAGTGGCTCTTAGCCGCGAGGTATAGATGGAACGCTATGTCTGGGGCAAGGGATGCTCTGTATTCTTGGTGCGTGCTGGGGGGGCAATAGTGGGAGGGCTTGTGGAGTTCTGGACTCACTGGTGGACCCACTGATGGCACCTGGGTTTTGGGCACTGTGTGACGCAGAGTGTTGGACTGGATGGGCCACTGGCCTGATCCAACATGGCCAGTTTGGTGTAGTGGTTAAGTGCGCGGACTCTAATCTGGGAGAACCGGGTTTGATTCCCCACTCCTCCACTTGCACCTGGCTGGATGACCTTGGGCAAGCCGTAGCTCTGGGCAAGCCGTAGTTCTGGCACAGCTGTTCTTGAAAAAAGAGCAGTTACTGTCAGAGTTCTCTCAGCCCCACCTACCTCACAGGGTGTCTGTGGTGTGGAGGGGAAGGGAAAGGAGCTTGTAAGCCGCTCTGAGACTCCTCTGGGTAGTGAAGGGCGGGGTATAAATCTAATCTCTTCTTCTTCTCTTATGTTCTTATGTCTTGGGGCAGTGATGCTCCATCTTCTTGGTGCTTTGGGGGCAACAGTGGGAGGGCTTCTGGTGTCCTGGCCCCACTGGTGGGCCTCCTGATGGCACCTGGTATTTTTGGCCACTGTGTGACTGTTGGGTTCCAAGCATAAAAAACAACTCCACGTTGCAAAGCAAGTAAGGTTTATTTCAATATACTTCCAACCCAATTTTCTGCTTGGCCGCAGGAGTTTGATGTTCTTAGTGGAAACGTACACAAAATCACCAGGCTTGAGGCCCCAACCCTCCACCCTTCCTCGATCAGCCTGACGTTTGTACGCCTCCTTGGCCGCATCCAATGTAGAGCACAACAACGGCCAAGATTCTTGTAACGACTTACACCACGACCCAGCATCGGTAGGCTGCAGTGGAGCATCCTCCCTCAGAAAAGGCAAAGGGGGATTATCATAGCCCAACGCTGCCTTGAAAGGGGACATGTCAATGGAGTTGTGTAGTGTGTTGTTATAACAATATTCAGCTAATGGCAGCAAATCACACCAGTTATCTTGTTGATAATTAGAAAAACACCGCAAGTATTGTTCCAGTGTCTGATTCACGCGTTCTGTTTGGCCATCGGTCTCTGGGTGGTACGCGCTGCTTAAGCCTTGCTCCACCCCCATAAGTTTCATCACCTCCCTCCAAAATTTCGACACAAATTGAGACCCCCTATCGGATATTACCTTAACAGGTAAAAGATGAAGGCGTACAACGTGGTGAAAGAACAATTTAGCCAGTTTTTGGGCCGTTGGGAGGGATGGAAGCGGAATAAAATGGCTTTGTTTAGAAAACAAATCAACCACCACCCAGATTACAGTTTTACCCTTGCTAGGAG